>NW_007252328.1:253882-289585 GCF_000164805.1 Carlito syrichta
GTTCTTTTTTATGGCTGCGTAGTATTCCATCGTGTATATGTACCACATTTTTTTAATCCAGTCCTCTTTTGATGGGCAGCATGGTTGTTTCCAGGTTCTTGCTATTGTGAACAATGCTGCGATAAACATACGTGTGCAGGTATCTTTTTTATAGAGTGATTTGTGTTCTTCAGGGTATATTCCCAGTAGGGGGATTGCAGGGTCATATGGAAGGTCAATTTTTAGAGCTTTTAGGAATCGCCACACTGCTTTCCACAGAGGTTGCACTAGTTTACACTCCCACCAACAGTGTAGAAGTGTTCCCTTTTCACCACACCCTCTCCAGCAGCTGTTATTTTTTGAGTTGTTGATAATTGCCATTCTGACTGGAGTTAGGTGGTATCTCAGTGTGGTTTTGATTTGCATCTCCCTGATGATTAGTGAGGTTGAGCATTTCTTCATGTGTTTGTTGGCTGCTTGAATGTCTTCTTTTGTGAAGTGTCTGTTCATGTCTTTTGCCCATTTTATAATGGGGTTGTTTGTTTTCTTCTTTTCAGTACGCTTCAGTTCCTTGTAGATCCAGGATGTTAAGCCTTTGTCCAACATGTATTCTTAATGACAATTGAATAAGGATGTAAACAAAAGTGAACAGATTATTTTATAGCATATATTTTGATCAAAAAAACTATAGCTACTGCTTTCTTTAAGTGTAAAGTTATACAATAATAAAAAGATGGTTAAAAATATCCATTATAAACTCTAGTTTTTAAAATAGGTAAATGTTTCCTCCAAATGAGATTATTTAACTTTTATTGGGGTAGTATGTGAAGGATACAAATGAAACATAATCTTACTCCTGGCTGAATTTTTCCGGACTGAAGTTTTTTCCTTATGACAAAGACATTATTTAAGTTGATGCAGTCAACAAAAAGGGGGAAACAGTCAAATGTATCAGATTCATTCTACTGGTTGTTTCTTTCAGATTTTGCTCTAATTAGATCATAGATTCAGTCTCAGAAGGTCAACTTTACAAACTAAACTTGGGTCAAAACTGCAGAACGTCTATGACACTTTTGCAGGAATTATAAATGCTTCCCCAAGAGCAAAGGAACAATCAGTTGAGAACAGGCTAGATGTATGTTTCTACCCAGCCCTTCAACCAGTCATTTTTGTTCACTTCACAACTTGTGCAACCTTTTGCAGGAGCCCTGAAACATTTTGTTGTTGTTGTGGGCAAAAAAAATTAAATGCAAAGCTTTTTTAAGAAGGCTTTATGTTATTATTAACTGAGTACATGTTTACTCTGTTCTTAAGGTAGGATTCAAAATTGAATGAGAATGGTCATTACCTGGATTCACCTGTCAGAATAATAGCAAATCCAATGAGAATTTCAAAAAAACTCAAAACTTAGCAGATACTTTGTCATCTGTGCCACTTAGAAAAATTCTTACTCTCACTCAGGCTTTATTTTTTAAGAATCAAAAATGAGATAAACTGTAAATATTGGGAAATTTATCCTTAGCAATTATGTTATTTTTTCACAATAAAAATTAATTTAATCATATGAAATTTATACCTTTACTACATTGATATACCATATTGAAGGGTTCATTAGATACAGTTCCACTTGAAATTTAAAACTATAAAATGTGTGTCTGTGTGTATGTACACACATTCATAATAAGAATTTCTTTCTCTTTAGAATAAACAATGTTAGAGAATATTTATCATTCAACTGCAGACTCAGCTGAGTAATATAACAATGATTTACATCTAAGTAATATTGACAGGTATTTAGAATAGAAATTAAATATTTGTTAGAAGTTTTCAACCTGGCTGAAATTAACAAGTTCATTTTTTTCATTGTTTCATGTAAAAATGAGTGAAGTAACTCATGAAAAACTGTACTTCATGTGTGATTAAACTGATTTATTTTTACTTCTAATTCCATTTACTTTAACAAAATGCTAACATTAAAGGAAAAAAGGAGGTTTTAGAATCTAACAAGAAGTTTAGTTTTCAAGTAAAAATCATGGGATTGGAGCCCATGCTTGTCTACACCATGATCACTGGCATTTACAGGAAGGAATTTGTGCAATGGGCAGGAAGATTATTGCTAACGCTGTCCAGAGATCATGAGGCTTGCATTTAATAAACATAACTTTATACTTTCCAAGGCCAACCACTGACTAGGAGTCAGGATATATCCCCTTGGCAATTAGACTGGGGACACGAGTTATTGACTGACGTACCATGAAATACCACCAGGCCTTTGAAGGATAGTTCGCTGCAGAATGTGCTAACTAAACGGGCACTTAATTGAGACAGTACGATTTCCATGGCAAATTATAACATGTAACTTGCAGTATTCATGTATCTTCTGCAAATATATTGATAAAATGGGTTATCCTCTTATCAAAATTTTATTTTATTTTAGATTCAGGGGGTACATGTGCAGGTTTGTTACATGAATCAAATGCATAATGGTAAGGTTTGGGCTTCTAGTGTTCCCAATCACCCAAATAGTGAACGTTGTAACCAATAAGTGATTTAGTTCACCCCCTCTCCCCTCCCACCTTTCAGAGTCCCCAGTGTGTATTATTTCCATTCTAATATCCGCAAGTACTCATTGTTTAACTCCCACTTATATGCAGTATTTGATTTTCTGTTTCTGAGTTATTTCACTTGGTAGTCACCTTCTGCTCCATCCATGCCGTGGCAAAAAACCATGATTTTATTCTTTTTTAAGGCTGCAAATGGATTACTCTCTGATACTGAAAAAAATTACAATCTGTTAAATCTTATATGAAAAGTGCAGGACTTACCTTTACCTGTGGCCTTTCGAGTTTTGTTCCTTAGACTTGCTTAGTAATCATGCCCAGTATTTGACTTCTATTCAACATTTAAGGTGCACACTGATATTTTTGTTTTGACATTTCTCTTGAACAACTTATCCTGACAGTTCTTCCTCCGCAACAATGCTTAAATGAATGACACCTTAGTTGGAAGGAAAGTGGGTAATCAAGGTGGTTTACAGAGTTATTATTATTTGCTTTTTGCCCCATACCAGCTCTTCCATTTCACAAATTGATGTCATTTCCTAGTAACTTAGGAGCAAGGAAAGCAATGTACAGATGTGGCCATTTTAATTCCTATCAATCCTCCCATTTAAGCTTATTTTTAATTTCTTATTGTGGCTCAAGGTAGTTCAACACATGAAGCTTCTCCACCTTCTCTCTCTTATTGGCAGACTTACAGAAACAGAACTAGCCCACATCTAGATGAAGATTGCAATCACAGTCCTCTTGCCACTTTTCAGCACAGCTTTCCCAAGGGTTGAGCTCAGAGAGTCAATGGCATCTTGTTGCTCCTGGCTGAAGAGAGAACCCCATGACCACACTTGGGTCCACCTCTTTCTTTCTTTCTTATCAAGTTTTTCTTCTATATTTCATATACTATCTGGATTCTAATATTAGGTTTGCTCATATCAAAAATTAATTTACACTAGTGTGTTAAAGATTTACCATCATTTAAAAGTTTTATCTTTCCCCAATTACATCTACATTTCAAGAAAGATTTTCAGGGATATAACTTCTTATTTTTCAGAGTCAATGTCTAATGGTGGAAATTTCAAGAAACCAATAAATAAGACAGGCTTATGGGAGTAATATTTGGGGCGAGTAGGTGTTCTGATGGCTCCCACTGCCTATATCATAGTATATATAATAGTTCTGTTTAATGAGCTCCACACCAGATACTATGCTAAATATATTGAAAATATAATCTCATTTAATCAAGCACATAACCAACCCCTTTACCTGCTTCTAAGTGTTGATCCAGCAGCATGCACACAGTACTTATTTCTATGTCTAACTTTTATTATCCTAGGCTACTATATTTATCTAACCTGGGTCGCTTAAGAATTACTCATTTTACAAAATTGCTTTGTGTGCTTCTTCTGACATAAACTTAAGTTTCTGTTGATTCTGAAGTGAATTATCCATGATTCCTGACTTTAAGGATTTCATTGTCCAGCAAGACAGAGAGCTATATAGATTATTACAAGGCAGATGATGGAAGTATTCAGTGCAGCTTCTCTTCTAACTCTTCCTGCATGGATGAAATTGGTGGTTTTCATGTCTACTCCTTGCCAAGCTGTTGATCTGTTTGTGACCCAAAGCTGTCTTGTTCACCTTTGTAACTCCATTTTCTAACTTAAGGATGCAAAATACATTAGATAAGTAAAGTAGGTATACTGTTCCAAATTATGGATTGAGAAATTCATACTCATAGACTTTAAAGACCTGTTCGTAATTTTTTTAAAAACTAGAAACACCAGAGATGAAGTTCAAACCTAAGACCGTTGTTACCAGGTAACATGCTCTTACCTCAAAATCCTACCTCTGTTGACATTCCTATTCAGGAATCAATCTGATAGCAATATACATGTAAGCAGGAATACTAAGCACACATACTAACAGTCATTTCTAGTCATCTACAGATCACCCAAGTGTAAATTATCTACTTTGTGGCTTATCTGTTTAAAATGATTGCTATCAGAGTGGCTTCCATTTGCCCTATAATACACCTCTAAGCCTTTGCCCCTCCTTATTACTTTCACAGGAAATGTAAACTACTGAGATTCTATTATTAGCCTAGATGCTACATAATTTAAACAATAAATCTGATACACATACCCATTGTCAATTGACAGAATGACACTTAAGTTTAATATAAATGACTTTTAACAGCTGCACCCCAGCATTAACACAGATAATTTAGAATTTATTGCACATATTTCATTGTAATCTATGTTCAGAGATTCTACTTTGGGTAGAGGTAAGTAAGAATATTAGTGTGTATTTTCCTCTCTGAGGCTGCCCACCTCCAAGTGGTACTTTATGATCTTACACTCTCGGAGGCTTAAAAACTCATGTAACACTAGAAGCTAAATCTTGGAAATTCTGTCCTCTCATTTTGAATTGTCATAGGATGATGCCATTCTATAGAAAGGATTGCTAGTAACCTCCCAATAATAAAGCTCCCAGGTGAGCAACAGCATCTTTTCCAACGCAGGAAGCAAGTTCAGACTTGGTGCAAGTGGTCATTTACTCAGGAAACCATTCTCCGTGTTTTCTAGATATTATTTTTAAACATGTAAGCGCCCAGGCATGATTGCAGAAGGTCAACCAAGATGAAACTGTAAAAGTTAAACACATATACACATAGAAATAATCCTTTGGTGATTTTAAACAAACAGATACAAAAAAAACACCTTTCTATGCCACTTTTTTCATCAAACTTTTCCTATTTCATCCAGATGGAGAGTGCCACAGGACACCTTAAAGGTAGTAGTCTCACCAGGCACAGTGCTACCGATAGACACAGTAGTTTCCATGAAGATTAGGAATGCTCTAAGGTTTTTGTCTCTTCAGAACAAAAAGTACATTACACTTGCCAATTAGCCTGTCCTTTTAAATCCTGAGGTTTCAATCTTATAAATAATCAGAGTTTAGAGATGAACTGTTTTTATAATTTTACCCAGAATGCAGACTTATATCAAATACCCCTATAGATACTGTCCTGAAAATGTATTCAAAGACAGGGTGCTGGTGATATGAATTAATATGGCAATTCTACTAGCCTTCTGTGTGATACAAACTGCTTTACTGAGCTACTAGAGGAACACTTTTTCATTCAGCGCTAAGACAAACTGTTAAATATAGATAGTAGCCCAATTGGTTAATCATCATTTGTTCTCACTGAGAAAAGCCCGTTATCTCAAAACAAGCACAAGCAAATTTGGGATGGGGAGAGAGAGGGATATGACGGGGAGACTAGGAAGAAAGAGGGAAGAAAAATACTGAAAGTATGTATTCAAAATTCTTCCTAAAGTTATTTATCTAGGGTGAAATAATTGCCCTTCTAATACATGGTTCAGAAGATTATACACCAAACAAAGACTAAATAAACTTAACATACATGTACTGTAATCACATGCAGCAAGTTGTATTCATTAATTAGAGAACTGAACAAGTAGGGTGCCTGACTATTAAAAAAAGACCAGAAAGATAAGAAACATTAATCAAGAAATATGTAATCTCCATTCATATCATCTGAATGCAGAAGCACCCCAAAGCTAATATTTCAGCAATATAAGCTAAATCATAACTAAGGGCTTTATGTCAAAGCATGAAGCTCTTTATTTTTAATGTAGCATTTGTTCAACTTATAGAACTAATTTTTTCCCCTTTTAATGTTTGCAGAAAAGATCCAGTGGATCATTTCAGAATTTAGTATGGCTCCCACCACACTAGAGTTAAACAAACTGACAGATTCAGCACAGTGAAGTATTTTAATGATATACCACTACTTCTAAACCCAACAACAAGATAAAAATTCAAGAACAGGCATAAAACACCAATGAGGAAATGACAGATCTTGAAGTCAGTGTGAATAATTTCTGGAATTATAAATTTACAAACGGAAGAAGATGAAGAAAAGAGAAACAGAAGCAAGGAGGAAGGGAAAGGGGAAGGTGTGTAGCTTGCCTCACCCATCTCAAACACTGAATTTAAGAGCTTTATGCACATTCATATTTCCCACTGTCGGGAATTCAGATACAATTGTGGAAACATTAGAAACTAAGCTTCAATTGTGTTGAGAGACAAGTGTGTGCCTAGATTGGCAATTATGCTTTTTGACTTTGGCTGCAGATACCCTCATCACATGCGTAGTTGTGACATGTACAAACAGCTTCCCTCAACTTTCACTTTCCTTCCGCAGTTATGTGCTGCCTGCCTTTGCTCCTGCAGAACATCACCATTTGATGGGAAGCTCTGCAAACCTATATTTAGTGCCTGAGAAACACCCTCTTCCCCTTTACCCTCAGGACAGCTAAGATCAGCACTTCTCTTAATAGTTTCCAGGTTTGAACTCTGGGGAACAAAGCTACCTCTGGAATTTACTTTTCCTCACAGACAAATAAAACTTGAATACTACAAATCTATCCTTTCTGATTAGCACATCCAGATAGAATCTCTCTTGGATCTCTGGCCTCTCCATTTCTTCTTGTCAATATTTAAATTGGAATTTAGGGTGCATCTGCTGCTACAAATCTGGAAATTTTTTGAATGAAAAAAACTGGAAAATAAAACATAATTATGCACCACTACACATATCCAAGAGAAAAAAGCCTGCAGGATGGTCAAATACAATGTTCCTGTTGGCATGTCTGGTCTGGTGCTCCTTTGCACCATTGTGCATGTAATATGCCCACCAGGTGTGTCATTGCCCTCTCTAGAGATTACACATTCCTTGGCAGTAGAAGGCAAGCACAGAGGCTAAAACAAGGCATACTAAATTAAGACATCAGTGGCTTCTTTACATATTAGGATCTGACTTCATTTTTCTTTACTATGTTTATTATTGTTTAGCTACAAACACTTTGTAGATATGCCTTTTCATCCCAGAACTAGAAGAGAAACAGATAGGGGGCCAACTCCACAACTAATTTCCATCCCACTGACTTTGAGCTCTACATGTTCCTGAAAATAGGCAGAGATTGGGAGCAGGTTACTTCCATGCTGACTGGCAAGCTAGTTTAAATGTGAAATAATATGTCAGGCATTAAGAAGACCCAAGAAGCACAAAACACTCAGCTAAGCAGACATACTCTTTGTACCAAAGGAAACTTCTCTGTACATATATTGGTAGGCTGGATTTATCTCTGAAGCTAAGCTAGGTATGCAGAAAAGGGAAACTAGATAGCCGAACAACTATTACTTGGTAAACTGAACTTGGAGCAATTATAAACAAGAAGAAGAAAACTTAGATTTTAATGTACCTTAAGTGTAGCTTGAAACAACATAGTAATCACACTGAAGTCAGTGCAGCTTTCTAGATTAAAGCAGATCTTTGGAAAAAAAATCTTTGTTGTATCTTGAATCTCTGTACCTGCATGTTTTATTTTCAACACAGCACTCTTGGGAAAGAGTTTCTGAAAGCATCAGAAGTAATTATAATGCTATGTAATGAAAGATGGGTCATAAATTAGAATTTACAAGTTTGCCATTTTTGTCTTTAAAAATCATATCAGAAATATGATTTCTGTAATGATCTCATTTACTGAAAGGAGTCCAATTGCAGACAAAGGATATTTCTTCTAGAAGCAAGAGATATATAGCTTGAGAAATATTGATTTATAGTGAAAACTTAGAATCACATTAAACATTGTTCTCCTGGAAATATAAGGTTAATTATTGGCAAACACCCTTATGTCACTTTCAGACCCAATATCTAGAGGTTCTAGTTCTGTTTCTTGGTGACCTTCCACAACAATAGCTATGCAACTTTGCAGGTGGCTTCCGTTTTAGGTTTTTATTTATTTTGGTTTACATTTTGCCACCTTCAAATAAAGCACAAGGTCATTCCTACCTACACTGTTCCACAAGGGTTACCTAGCACACACTATAAGCACATGGCCCTATGAGCCAAATATAGCACATAGCTATGTTTGTTTTGGCTCCGACAGTGCTTAAAATGTGTGATTTTTTTTTTTTTTAGCTATGGATATATTTCCCAGTTCACAATAATTCTTACCATTTCCTATTATTTTTATTTTTACCCACATATCTGCAATAACTTCTTAATCCTTACAAGTGTCAGAGTTGGCAAGTCATAGCCTAGAACCTGGGTTTCACCTGATGCAAGAAATAGTCCTTATTCCATACTGTGTCTATTCCACTGGTTTACCTGATTCAGTTTATTTATTTGTTTGTTTATGAGTTGGAGTCTCACTTTGTCGCCCAGACTGGAATGCAGTGACACTCTCCCTTCCACTGCAACCTTGACCTGCTGGGCTCCGGCGATCCTTCCACCTCAGTCTTTCAAGTAACCAGAACTACAGATGTGCGCTAACACGCCCAGCTAATTTTTTATTTATTGTAGAGACAGGCCTCGCCAAGTTCCCCAGGTGGGTCTGGAACCCACAGGCTCAGGCAATCCACTCGCCTCAGCCTCCCAAAGTGCTGGGATTACAGGCTGAGCCACTGAGCCCAGCCTACTGATTCAGTTTAAATATACACAGGCATTCATTCATTAGTGTTTATTGAGCAGCTTCAATATGCCAGGTAATGTCCTGTGCACCAGTGACACAGCAGGTTCTTCGTGCAGCTTGCATTCATGTTGAGGATGGGAGGAGACATCAACAATAAATAAATACATTTTCAGTGGTGATAAATATTATGTAAAGAAGCATAAAGCAGAGGAAGGAGATAGAGTATGACAGGAGGTGCTATTTTCAACAGGTTATCAGGAAACATTCTCCCTGACAATGTGGTATCCTAGCAGACACCTGAATAAAGTGACAGAATGAACAATGCAGATATCTGGAGGAAGAGCTTTCCAAGCAAGCAGAGGCCTCCTCTTAAAGGAAGCCCCATCTTTACAATGGTAAGAGCTTTTCCTTCTAACACACTCTAGATTTCCTGAGCCGAAAATAGAAGAAAATTGCTAGTGGTTTCCTACTTAATTCCGTCAGTGTTTTCTACACTCGGTTTTTCAAACCAAGTGGAAAATAAATCAGTAATTTTCAAACGCTTCTTTCACTATTACAACTTGATGCTTCTCTTATCACTGAAACAATGATAACAGAATCTTGCTACTCTGAAAGAAAATGTCTGTTGGAAAAAAACTGCTTATGGAAAACCGTCTCACCAAAAATCCCAGGTTACTTCAAATAGCAACAGTGATTAACAAGCATTGGCATATTTATACAAAAAAAAATCCTCTTGTATTTTTTAAATAATAGAATAAATGAACATTCTGTCTATTTTTAAAAAGAGTAAGTAATCATTGCAAATGAGCAATTAAAGAAGCATAGTTTTTGTTTTTTAAAGTAACAATTACTTTAGAATTTCAAAGAGATCTGGGGGATTATTTTCATCAATTCCTTTGTTTGGACAACAAGTAAAACTAAAACCCTGAGGGGTTAAATGGTTCAAGGACTAGAGTCATTTATTATAGTCAAGGCTCCTAATTTTTAAACTAGAGCTCTCACATCGTATACAGCACATTGTACTTATGAACCTAAAAAACTTCTATTGACACTTGTTGTTTCCCATGTCATGCGCTAACACTAAATGACTACAGAGTACAACATTTTCTTAGTGTAGTCACCATTGCCCCCACTCCACCTTGGGTCTCAGCTACAGACACATGAAAGCATATTCTAACCAGAAAGCTAATTTTCTTCATGTTAACATAGCTGTACCTCTCTATGTTAAACACCCTGAATCCCAGTTTATGATTATGAAGGGCTAAATTAATGTAGTGCCTTCACAAATGCTTTAAGAAGGCATTAGTGGGGTCTGCTGGATCAAAAGGTTGATTTATGAGAAAAATACTCATTGCGGTAGAGTTAAACCCTATTCTGGATCTCTGCAGATGGCAACTAAGGGAAATAGGAACCCAAACATCTGCCAACCGGTCAAACTTATGCAGAATCACTGGACTGATAAATCCATTCTGATCCCCAGACTTGTGTATGTTTATTATACCATTTTACCATTGTAAGAATATTCACTGGTGATTTCTTTGCTCATCTTACTTTTAAGTGAAAAACATCTCTATGAATTAATATATTAAAATATATTAATTGAACTTCTGTTGTGAAAACAGCAATACATAAATCATTCCAAATAGTACTTCAAATTGATTTGACATTCAAGAATAACATGAAATAATTTAGACACGAATTTTTTTATACCTAAAATGAAATTGTTGATCATTAAAAATTTCTAACACCATGTTATTATAATATGCTATATATATTGTTGGCAACATAATAGCATGCTATTACTTTTTGGAACATGCCCATTAATTCCATCAATTGTTCAAATCGTGACTTTAAATTTCTATATTATAAATTAATGGAAATATAGCAATTGTGGATCTTGGTACAGGTTAAGTTTAGTTTGATGAACATGTATTAAGCACTTACTCTATACTAAGACTAGAGAATTAAAATACAAATAACTGACCCCTAAACTGAAGGAGTTTAGCTTTAATTTAGAGTTTCAGTCAGATTTCAGGAATCTGATAATACACTATTCATTTATTTTTATATTGTAGCAAAATATCATTCATTTCCAATGAATCCAGCGACAAAGGCCCTATGCATCAGGCATATGTTGTAAACCTGTTTAATCTCAGTCATTTGAAGGAAGTGAAACATGCTAAGTTCTGAGGAAACATTTGGAGGGAAGGTGTTAGCTTATACATATTAAGCCTTCAATAAAATTCTGGCAATTGAACAAATGTAACTCAATTCTTTTGTTCCAACTTGGGGTCCAAAGAAGACATCTGTAAAATGAAAACTCTCCCGGGGTATCAGGAATCTCCATGATGGCTCTCCCTGACACGTCATACCACCAGACTCCATGCTATGATAGTGGCAGGGGAGGCTGGCACTCCAGTGCAATAGAAGAGACAAGGAAGGGAGCAAGATTACATGACATTTTTGGAAGCTGTGAAGTCACAAGTGCCTGGCACTTGCATAGAAAAGATATTTGAAATCAGACATTGCTAATTTGAAAATGATTTGAACATAGATTTTGCAAATATTCATTGGATTCACATTTAAACATTTTAGTGCACACCTTTTGTCTTCTGGAAAACTTGAGAAATACAATTTGAGATATGATTTATTCTCAAAATTGAATTATCAGAAAGAACAATCAGCTTTTTTTCAATTTCTAAACAGAACATCTAAAACATTTACAGGAATCTTAGGTTAAATAAACAAAGCCTAGTTTTAAATATATTTTTTAAAACTAAGAAAGTCAAAAACCTAAGAAAGTTACAGAATAGTATCTTAAATTGAAAGATAGGGTGGATAAAAGAAGAAATATCTAGTAAAGTTCTCTTTCTCCAAAGAAGTTTATTTTAAAGAATTTGTGGCTTGGGGAAAGGAGCAAAATGTATCACTCCCAAATAACGGCTTCATTTTTTAAAAAATATCTATATATCTTATTAGCAACATTTATGATGAATCTGGTTCTATTCCATTTATAATCAAACCTAAAGGAAATAAATATAGTATAAAAACTATATAATTTTAAATAAATCTAATAAAGGCCTATAGTTTCTGAACTGTAGCAAATACTCTGAAATTTTAGGTCAATTACATAAATATTCAATTAAAGTCTATAATAAGGAGATATGACCTAAATGCAGCTTGCACAGACACCAGGTGTTAGAACATTCATAGACCAAAATTCAAACATAATATAAAATAATATTCAAAATATCAATATAAATATGAACTAATAGAAAATAATAAAACTTTTTGAAGTTAAGAGTCTAACAACTTGATTCAAAATTGAAGAAATGGAAGCCTAGGTAATTTCTTTAGTTACTTTCACACAATTACATAGTTTGCTAATGGAAAAAAATTTAGCTACTTCTAATTAGGATACTGAGTTTTTAAGTTAATAGTGATATGCTGATTAGGCTATACCTTATTCAAAAATAAGAATATTTATTTAGGTTTTCCTAATAAGAGGTGGTTTTTGTTTGTTTGTACAAAATAGGTATCAGCAGTTAAGGCAAGAGCAAGAGCAAAAAAAGCAAGGAAAGGGAAAAGCATAGAAAAATGTAATTCACTTAAGTGTTTTGACTAGTGCTGGGCCTCTTAAAAATTTAGCAACTGTCACTCAATTCAGACATTTCATCCTTGATGCCTAATTTTGTTAGAGACAATGATGATCAGTTAGTGGAAAATCCTCATTGTTGATCAAGACAGGATTTTTTGGGGAGTATAAGTTTTATAAATCTAGTAGACATTGTAGAAGATAAGCTAATTTTGATATGGGTAGATTGAATTAAAGCCTACAGAGGTTAGCATTCTGAAAGGAAAATGAATTACCCTATTTTGGAGGCTGTATACAGTTGGCAGCCCTGAAATTTGTAGCCACAACAAAGAATGCAATGTACAAGGGCAAAAAAAAAAAAAAAAAATCAGGATGTTAGATAGCATCTACCAAAACAGCCCTATTTCAATTGACGCTGCTTCAGCCTTTCTCTGACCCCACTGTTACCCTCAAATCCCACTCAGCTTCCATGCCGAGTTTTTTATTCTGCCGCTGTTTTCTCTCCACATAGTTTCTTTCCAAACCAACATCCATGTTCCACTCATCAACCACTGCTTTAGAAAGCTTCAGGCTGGATGGCCAGGCATGAAGTGCTGGCAGGTGGTGTAGCTGTTAGCCAGCCTTGTGTATCACAAGAGATCTGATGCTATCAAATTCCTTTTCCCCCAAAGACTAAAGAGAGCAAGCCTTTGTGAGCATGCAGGAGGGGGATGAAAACAGTTTGTCTCCTGAGCAGCCAGCCTTTGTCATATTACAAATGAAATCACTTCGGAAATTTAGAGAATTAATATCATAATGAAGACGGGAGTACCCATTAGGGTGGTCTAATGTTGCTCTGGAGAAATGTGATGGATGCCCAGTGGCTGCAAGCCCTTATTTGCAGAGAGTCACCTCTGCAGTTGCCATTATTAGGAAGATGTCTGAAGCAGAGGATCAGACACAACCATTGCAAGATGAGATAGTGTTTGACTGGTTTCCAGGGAACCGAAGGATACAAGCTTAGTTGTACCTGTCACTATGGCTCCCAGCATTTTTCCCCCTTAATGTCTTTTTTAGCTGTAGGAAGTTTCTCTTTAAAGATTCAGTGCTTTCCTAATGGCATAAAGTGAGTAATGGAGAGCATACAAAAATGTTATATCGATAACAAATGAATTCAGTCTATTTTAAGACGTGTGCCAGCCCTAAAGAATGATTTTATTTAGCTTCAGTATTCTCTTGAAAATAAATTTAGCCAAACATTCTGAAGTGAACACACTACTGGCACCCCCATGTTCATTTTCCCTTCTAGGTAAAACATTCCTGGATTTTCGTTGCAATATATGTGTCTACCCAAAATACAGTATGCATTTGATGCTCTTTGCTGTGATAAAGCCTAAAAAACTGTACTTCCAGGAATTATTGTAAAATGTAATTGAATCATTATTTCTGGTACTCAAATACTATTCTGTTGTACTTCTTTCCTGTGACATTCATACACATAATAGGAAATGGGAGTCTTCTAAAAGACTCCATTCAATTTCAGACTAGATAGAATGGAAGGAGAATTTCCCTAAGAAAATTTTGGAGGAGTGTAGAGAAAGGGAAAGGCTATGTATTGCCTGGAAAGTTACATTATATCTACTTTTTCTCCACTTCACAACTAGTCTTTTTGTTGCTCAGATTTGAATTTAAACAATTTGTATTTCTTGTTCTTGTATCTGCCATCGACTAAGTAGCGTTCTTTCTCTGCAATATTTTCCCCATATCTGTCCCTTTTCAAGACAGGTTTAAAGGGCAGTTTATTCTCTTGATGAGTTTAAATATAATTTTTCTATTTGAGACTACTATAAAGATATGTTCACCCAGATTTTGAAAATCTTGGTCAATTACAAATGGAAACAACTCAGGAATTATTCCCAATACTTTTCCCAACAAGAACAAAAACAATATAGTAAAACTTATTAATCAATTAGCGAGCAAATTTGAACTATGACAGGATTTGGTTTGGTGAATATCCAGGTTCTTTCTGTTGAGCTGCTTTTAATTCCCTATTATCTTCTGTATTCAAAAACCTTTAAAGACAGCCAACCTAAAGGACCAATTAAATCTCTCCCATCCAAAATGATGAAGTGCAATCAGGGTTCACTAAAAAGCTGGTCAAACTACTGTATGGGTTGTTTCTGGTCCTTTTTGAAGGTAACACAATGAATTTCACTCATAAAGCCTTATTACCTTTCTAAGACAGGAAATTCTCATTTTCCAAACACAAAAACTTGCTGACTATCTATATGTGTACTTTTCATATTCATTTTGGTACTTTATTAAATTTCAAATTTGCATTTCATCACATATTATATTACGTTTTAACTTTATCAGGTATCCAGGTTATTTTTCCTCACCTAGATTTTAGTCTCCCTAAGAGAAATGGAGATATATCTTCGTAGCACCTAATCCAGTGTGAAGTATAAAGCGAGGACTCCATAAGTATATCCTAAGTAGAATCAAGCTGATGTAGCAAGTAAATGATAGGAATTTTCTAAAACTCAATAAAGACTAACAAATCCTTGTGTGGAAAGGAATGCATGTGGCCAGTCCTTTGTATCATTTTTAATCTTCTCCCAAACTGACATATACACATTTCAATAATAAAGAAATTCATCCTCCCTTAAAGTAAATAAAAGAGTCCTAATGAAAGTAATGTACCCCACTAGCATTCAGACCCTGAGAACAACAAATGTGATCTTGGACAGAGAAGATTCTAATGAAAACAATCACATTAAACATAGCTCTTCTGTGTTCAGTGCTCAATAAGTGAGCAGCAGGCTCTCTCTGTCTGGCTTACAGAAAACAGGAGGTAGCAGTTTGCAAGGAGCAGCGTTTTAATGTGATTGGACTATAACAGACAATCTATTTACAGCATGCTCTGGGGAGCTTATAAACAAATGTTGAGTAATTTCAGCCAGCAGTAATTACCCTTGCAGCTGACAAGGATAGCATGAGACTTTCTCCTTCACCTTCAGCCCAGTCCAGAAGGCAGTGTACACAATGCCACTTCTAATTATTTCTGCATTTCTATGGCTAAAGACCAAAGTGTGTTATTAGAGAACATTTTAGAAGCTTTTTAAAAGCTTATTTATTAGGACAATTAAAAGTCATCACTATGACAGCAAATAAAATGTTCCATTCTCAGGAATGCAGTATCAAATGAGCTTCTGCCCACTTACCTTTAAGGCAATGTGGACTTGTGCTATCTATTGTTAAGAGCTGAGACCAAAGCTTGGCGATAAAAAGAAATAATATCTGGAATGTATTTGGTTTAAGATGTGCCTTTTTCTTTTACAATTTTCAAGCAATCTAGAACAGGTAACTGAAGTTATTTCTCAAAAGGCACAGAGTTTGAAGCGGTGTGTTGCTTGATTACAGGCACTGATAGAGATAAAGTGTATGTGGTCATACTCTCTCTCTCTCTCTACCCCTCACAAGAGACATGGGATTACCCTGGTTAGTTAAAGGATCTTATCTGGAGAGGTCACTAATATTGCATCATTTTGACATAAGAAAGATGTTAAAAATTCAAAGATCTAAAAATAAACCTTCAGCAGATAAGCTTCTAATGGAATGCTGAAGGAGTAAAACAATTATGCAGAGCAATCACCCTGAGCGTTTGTAATTAACAATCAAATTACTTCCCAGAAGTGTCCAACAAGAGAACTTTTGTTGAACATTTCTATACGTGCCAAACTACCCCAAAGTAATTGAGGAAATCAGTGAACTGTGGTGTGTGTCGGTTCTCAAACACCATGGCCAGTTTGGCGTTCACTGAGCTTCTGTCCGCCTCAGTAAGTTCAGTTCAGATCCTGACTATAGGAATTGACAGCAGATATCTAATCCCACAAAGTATATTATTTACATTTTTTGATACGTTACATTACATTACATTCTGTCATGTTGCATTTCATCACCAACAGATAGAATGTTGCATAACCTCATATGACATGATGACAGGTCTCATTCATTCCTTCTCTCTCTCTCTCTTGCTCGCTCACTCTCGCTCTCACTCTCCCTCTCTTGCTCTCTCTCTCTCTCTCTCTCTCTCTCTCTCATTGTCACTTTCACTCTTGTTCTCTCTCTCTCTCTCTCTGTCTCTCTCTCTCTCTCTCTCACATACACACACACACACACACACACACACACACACACACACACACACACACATACACACTCTCCACAAAACTTTTAGATCAGAAGGTGAGTGTAAGTAAATGTTTTGGATTTTAGCCCTGAAAAGATCCTAAAAGCCTGCCAGTGGTGACATTTACAATTTCACCAAAGCCATGGTCCTTTAATGACAATGACATCAAATTGTTCTGCACAGCTTATTCAATGCCTGTTTTGCCAGCTGTTTGTAAATATTTTTAAACATGTCATTATGATGTACAGTGGACCACAAAAGCACATGTTCTGTAACGTAAAACAACAATATGCTGCAAATTAGCCTTCTTGAAAAAGACACCCCAAAAACAAATTACAAAGTTAAACAACACACCATTAGATGTATGTCCCTGCTATTGCTCTGCACTCATTTCTGAAATGCTGTTGGCAGAGGGACAATCATTTGTCCTTGTTCTTGAGACTGGCAGGTGTCACTTTGGTCAGTGTGGGATGTGAGTGACAGATATTTTACAGCTGAAGAAATGAGAATGCAGAAATTCAAGAGTACCTCTGGGATTCGCCTGGTCATTTGTGGGCAACGTGAGGGCAGGGCGGGCTCCTGAGCTAAGGCAGGGCTGCTTGTTGCTGCAGCCACTGCGGGCAGCTGCCGAATCACGGCATTTTGAACACTACATCTATTAACAAGAGTGTGTTTCTGATTTGATGGAAGCATGCAGAAAGCTGCTCTAAGCTGCCCGCTGTATACTAAACTGCTCTAATTGCTTTCCTATGCTTCATACAAAAATCTGGTAAATGCTGAATTCAGTAGAAAATTGCTTACAGATTTAGCATTTTTGAATATACAGGTTTTCTTATGCATTCTACCAAAAAGCTGGAAGTTTATTTTCCTTCTTTACCCTAAAGTGACAAATTATTTTCATTTTACAAAGAAAGAAAGAAAGAAGTCAGAAAAACTTCTCCTTGGGAGATATTCAAGTAACGCTAATAGGATATAATAAAATAGAATACAATGCAGGAAAAAACTAAGAGCATTTATCTTTTCTACTTAGACATAAATAGGAACTTTTTTTGTTCTAGCCTAATTTTAATATAGTTAAAGAGCTATTAAAGATTTAAGTTATAATGTGAAACAGCTATAAAGCCTCAAACATATTTAAACTATATTTTAAATATGCTTTTTAGGTTTACTTTCCTCTATGAGATAAAAGAGAGATAAAACTTTAACAAATACAATTGTTCAAATACGTTGATATGTAAATTGTAGTGTGCTTAAGGGTTATAAGAAAAACTGATTATACCAAGAAAAAAAATCCAAAGATTTTTACAAACAAATGTTCTCCAAAATTCACAGACATATGTTGAAAATGGAAAGACACAAATTACTTCTTTGTAAAATACAATGCAAAACTATTAACACACGTGTGTTTTTAGTACTCTTTGTGGTGTTAAGATGACAAAGAAAGAAATTTATCTTGTTTTAGAACTGAGTCATCCCTGACATTTACATATTGTAAGCACAGTATTTGAATTTTCTTTTTTTTAAGACTACAATATTATACTAAGACATACTCTTGTTCATTGAACTTGTAAAACTCATGGGTGTTCACTCCAATTAAATTGACATAGGAGGGATACATTTTGTAAAAAAAAAAAAAAAAAAAATCAAAGCTTTCCAGTGTGATTGCTTAAAAGAACAATTATACACAATGATATACAAGTAATATGAATAAGATGTTTTAGTTACAAGGATAGTTACCTCTGCTTTCACTTTCTATTAATTTCCTCTAGATCACTGCCAAAATATTACCTTGCAAAAATAAAATGAAAACCATATGTTGATTAGGAAAAACATGTATTGTCACAGCACATTTCAACATTCCACTGAAAGAGTTAACACTGAAACCTTCTCCAAAGAGAA
Source organism: Carlito syrichta (assembly GCF_000164805.1). NCBI lineage: Eukaryota > Metazoa > Chordata > Mammalia > Primates > Tarsiidae > Carlito > Carlito syrichta. Next base: position 272,585 of record NW_007252328.1, read on the forward strand.
AGAAGATCTGTTGATTCAGATTGATATTAGAATATGTTGTTTAATGTCATTTGCCAAATGATGTTTCAATTTTTAAATAATTACTTATGTTAAATAAATTGAAACATGCATGCAAGCAGCATGATATCAAATTAGTACTTTACTGTAATTTTAAGAACAGGAATAGGATTTCTCCCCGAATGGAATAAAACCTCTCCACAAAAACCAATAACATACTGAAAAACATACAGTCACAATTACTTTTCTCCCTACTTAGTAATGCAAAGATAAATTGTTCTTCTTTGGAAATCAAATATTTTCCTAACCGCTGTGTTTCTTTAATTAAACTGTATTCTTTATAGTGATCAAATATAATTAGCAGTAACAAGTATTTAATGAAAACAAACTGCTACTCCCAAACCTTCACTACATGTTTTGTTTAAATCCCACAGATGCTCCAAGGATTACTGTATCTCCATAACAAGTAAAAAAGCTTGTCCCTCCCCACTCTGCCCACCCCTATTTGCCAGGAGCATTTAAACCAACAATAAAAACAACAAAAACTTCTGTAATTCCAAGGACTTTAGTTCACAGTCAAATCCTGCTCCTCAGCTCAAGGCATCACTTCCAAAGAAGCTTAATACTTAGCCCTTCAAATATTCTACAGACTTGTTCTTCAAAAATCTCACTTGATATCATCATATAATAAAGCATTACCCTAGTATCTTTGATTATTAGTAAGTGGCCAAAAAAAGAAGAAAAGTGCCCATGCTGGACTCATTGACAGCTAGGTGATATAGCAAGTCTTCTGTAATTAATTGTGAGTGAAAGGGGGTTTGGTTTTGCAGCCTCGTAAAACTTTTCCCACATGGCTGAACCCACGGTCAGGAGATGTTAGGCAACATTAACTGCCTGCACATTTCTGCAAGGCTCTAGAGGAACAGCTAGGCACTGGGGCTCCAATCCTGAGAACCCTGGGACATAAGACATCAGCGTCTACCTTTCATCTTAGCTGAGATTTGGAGTGGGTTCAGACCACAGAGGCTCCTTAATTCTCACTAATTCATTTGCTTTCCTGATTCACTTGGCTTGGGATAACCTGAGAATGATAATGAACCTGTGAGGGGAGCTCTTAGTCCCTTGCCTTTGAATGTGCTTGGCATGGATCGAGGGCTTTCTCTGAATCTTGCAAGAGGAAAAGAATCTTATTAGTGCTGATTGCTAGTCATGAGGTTTCCTCTGAAAATTGCTCTTGTGTTTTAACTCTTGCTTGCTTTTTGCAAAGCAGAGTAGTGGGGAGAAAAAAAGTTATGTTATTTATACAAACAGCATATGTATCTAGAAGGTGGGGTGATATTTTAGGGGTATGATTTAAACCAAATCTTAGCAGCTAGCTTTTTCGTGGCCTCTACAAAGTAATCTCAGTGTTTCTCATTCTTCTGCAACTGATGCTGTTTGTTTTTTTCATCTCCCATAAATAAACACACTACTGTACCAGAGGGGTGGAGTTTTACAAAGAAACACCCAAAGCTTTCTTTTTTAAAACAAATCATTTTCAGACTTAATTTACACAAGAGTTGTCAAGGTCACAGATATTTCCTGTGATTTTGGAGTTCTGTTGAATTGGCGCTTTTGCCTTTACAATTAGTGTGTTGTGGACTTTTAACTTCTACCTAGGTAAGAATTTGTGCTTGAGATGAAAAAGTCGATAAAAGAACTGGGCAAAGTGGTATGTTTTAGTGAAGCAATAAAAAGGGCAATTTGGATCTACTAGTCTATCTGAAAATGATCCTTCTTCAGATTTTGAGATACTAAACTACTGACCAAATGATGTCCTTGTTCCATTGTAACTGTGCTTGCTTTCACATGTTCTGTCCCACAGACCCTTCCATGCACATGCTAACTGAAGTCATATGCAGCAGCTGCAATGAAATAGATACATGCACCAAGGGGTGGCAGGGAGCTTGACTCAAAAATTAGAAAGGGACCTTGGTGGCAGGGCAAAGTGCTAACACATTCTGGTACTTTACAAAAGGCGTAGGACTTCTGATGTCAGTGCTTATCCACTATATAGGGACTCCCCTAGCAAGATTTAAAATTTCCTCCACAATAGAATGACCAGAGTAAACCATGACATCCATATGTAATGTAAATTTGTAGTATAAGTAGTGAGGCACAAACCTAAGCCATAAGTCATGCCACATTTTGAATATATAAAAAACCATTTATCTGATTCAACTCATGAGGATTTTAAAGATGACAAAACTGAGGACTAGACTATTTGGAGCTTTGTTCACAGTCAGATAACTGTTTAGTGATAGAACTAAGAAGAGAACTCAATATTCAGATTCCAAGGCCAGTACTCTGGCTGAGACATTGTATAAAGCATGCTAGAATTTCCATACAAACTATTTTGACATTTCAGTGCATATGTTCAAGGGTTTAATGCTAATGGAAATATTTCAAGAGGTAATCTATTCTAAGTTACACTACTGCTCCTCTCCATTGACTTCCTATGGCCTGATACTTATTTCCTCTGTTTCAATTTTGACTTTTTCCAAAAACACCCCCATTTATTTCTTTCCAGTCAGATAATGTCTCTACTTGTTAAATAAGCTGACATCAGAAATCAAACATTCACCCATTTCCCTTTCTCCATAATCCACACTATGCTCCTGTCCTCCCTTTTCTCAGCATTGGGACTATTCTTATTTCTGTCCAACACTGGGAAAATCTTTACTAGAATAACAATTTATTTCTAATTCTATGAAATTACTTGTTTGGTATAACTTCACATCTGTGATATAAAGATAGGCAATTTGAAAAATATTTATGAAAAACACCTCAATGCTTCCATCATGGAAACATGGTCATTTAAAACAAAATAGTGAATAAGAATGTAGGATTGACAGATGACAAATCTGAACTTAAATCCCTAACTCCAATAGTTAACCATGACCTCAAGCAGAGTATTTAATCTCTTTAAGTCTCAGTTTTCTTTTTTGTAATACATGAGACATGTAAAGTCTTGCCACAATGCCTAGCACATAATAAGCTCTCAATAGATGCTAGCTTTTATTTTTGTTATTATTATTATTAGCGATATAGTTACTCTGTTGGGATAAATAAAAGATGGATGTATGAAGCATTGCAAAGCTAAAGTAACTGTGGAGTGAATGGACTCAAGGGCAATCCTAGAGAAAAAGGAAAGAAATAAAGGTGAAATGTTACTTCAAGGATTCCAGCTTGAGAACCTGAAAGTGATGACATTGCTTCTCACACCCTGAAGGGATGAATCTTGAGAGCAGGTTCCAGTGAAGTGGCTTTGATTATTGTGGATCTGTGTCAGGTGAGGGCAACAGAGAGCTATCCAGGCAGGCCATGTTGAAGGCCTGAAAAACCATGAACTTATCTATCAATCCCTATGGGAAGCAACTTAACCAGTTTGAACTGACGAAAGCGCTAAGAATGGATCCAAACTAGGACCTAGAGTCTCTGTTAGGCCCAGAAGAAAGAGTAGAAGCTGAACAAGCCAACTCATTAAGCAAGAAAAAAGGAGGACAGTATAAAGTAAAGCTAGAGTGTGATAGGACAGATATCTGCAGTCAGAGCTATTGAGATCCCTAGAAAAACAATGCCCATGGATCCCTTGTAAAGCAGTTGTCTAGAGCTTCCTAGATAATCCAGGCAGCTGTCTTGGCTTTTGTGAAGGCCATGATGACTCTGGCCTTTAATATGAAGTAGCAGCAGAAGTATTTAGTAGAAATAACCAACTGAGAGAAAAGATGACCAAAACTTAGCAGAAAATTCAGGAAAGTCAAGGAAACTAAGGTCTATTGAGCATCCACTATGTATTGTACATTTTTACTTAATTCTGTCTATCCTATGCATTAAGAATTATTATTCTTACTTTGAGATGTAGAAACTGAGCTTATAAGAAATTAAGAAATTTATCAAGATCACATCGCTCATAAACGGAATAACTATATAGAAATAGAATGGATATCTGCCTGCTATCCGAGCTCTTTCCATCTTTTCCTGCTGCTCAGAATTAAAGTCATGAGAACATATGAGTTCTCCAAGGGAACAAAAAAAATAGAAAAGAGTCAAGAAGTCAAGTAAGTGCTTAATGCTGTAGTGATTTCAAGAATTAGTACTGATAACACAATTTTGGACTTGGTAATTAGGAAGACACTAGTAACCTCAGGAAAACAAGTGATGAGTATGGGAGCTGGAAGGAGGACTATCAGTGAGAAGTGGTGAGAGAATGGCAGCTGGAATTATAAATCGTCCTTTGGAGAAAATTGCCATTAAAAGAATTGTAACTCTGACCAGTACCAAAAGCTAGAGACATGTTTTTCTTTTGTTATAGACGTCATGAAGATATTTGTGGACAGTGATGATGGAGTTACTAGAAATTAATATATATTCAGGAGAAATGGAATAATTACAACACACAGTTAAGTAAGAGGGGACGATAACTAAGACTGGATAGATTTTTTGGAAGTGATAAGACGGATAAAAGAACAGAGACATTCACAAGTTAGAGTGACAGGAAGAAAATCTGTGTCAGATAGTAGGAGTCAAGTAGGAGACAAAAGTGTCTGATGTAAATAAAATCTCCTGAAGTAGATCTTCAAGTGTAGTGAATGAATAAATGAGTGACACAGAAGAAAATCTAGAAGCACACTTTGGTTAGTGTCAAAGCAAAGGGATTCATCGAATAGACTAGCTTTCACAATTAAGTGAATTCAGAATACTGAACAACCCCAGTGTGTTTTGAACGCTGCTGGGTCTGAGCTAGTATAAGCTGACCCTTCTAGGTTCACTAATGTTCCAACTAGTAAATGGATCCTATCGCAGCCCCTGTGGGAGACAGACATGCTAATTATATAAGTAACATCAGTCTTGCATCTCCAAGATGTGGTATTTAATACTTTGCATTGAAACCAGGACAGTTAAAAACTCTATAACTGCCTTTCCGTCCCCTATACACAGAGTAAGTGGCCAGTTCATCCCTCCATAGGCAGAATATAGCAAACATCATCTTTGTGCCTAAACTCCACTACTAAAACAAAAGCTTATTGGTAAATCTAAATTTATTAGGGAAAAAATGAAGTTTAAAAGGACTCACATTGTAAGCTTTTAAAATATCTTGATAGGAATCAATAGTAAATTTGATAATTCCCTTTAGGGGTAGGAAACTCTGGGTAAGGTATAATAAGCCTAGGAATTAAAAAGATGAGATGGTGTGGATAGAATGGGGAGTGGGCATCTGTTTCCTTTTTCTGGCGGCTTTAAAAATCTATGGCAAATTAACTTCCCTTTATTGATAGAATATTGTCTAACAACTCCATCAACATTTAAAGTGCATACTTGAAGAAGATAAGAACAAAAAAGACCTTTTATCAGTCTATGACATAAAGTTGCTTGAATTCTAAAATTCAAATCCAATTTTTAAGGGAAAAAAATATTTTGAAGTATTTATCCCATTTACCCAGACACAATTTAGATTTCTTAAGGTTCTGTTGGCCCGAAGTTCTAGATATTCATGAATTCAGAACATTTTACAAACACCTCTATAGAGGCACATGTTGATTTAGGAAGTGTCCACATGACAGTAAAACAACCAATCAATTCAGTGAAAAAAATCAATTGATTCAATAAAAACATCAAACAAGCTGTTTGCTGTCATGAAGATCAAACTTACTGTTTGACAGAACTTTTACTTTTTAATCAATGGTATTGATGTCCGTAAACACTATCTTAAGTTTACCAGCCTATGTTCATCGTACAAAAGAGGACCAAGTTGCTAATCGTTAAGTAATTTCAGCAAGAGAGCAGATAGGAAAACCTGAACTTCAGGCCAAAATTTCAGCTTCCACTTTGCAGCTCTTTCAAAGTCTAATGTTTTTCTTATTAATCTCCTTCTGAAAGATACTCATTTTGTAATATGGTATCATTATAACACACTATACACCGACAATGCTATCATCATACTGAGTAGCATCTTATGTGTTTATCCTTAAAAGAAAGTGGTAGATTTTAGGCTTCCTTTCTTTATATGCATCATTCATCTTTCTTGGTTGATATCTCTGGAATTTGTAACATATCCATCATTATCTAACTGCCAACTGTTTTCAGAGGAACTATTGCTTTAAGCTCATTATTTCTTCTGATTGGAGAATCTGCAGAGCCTCTTTCTACAACTCACAGCAGCCAGCATGGTACGTGTGTGTACAGATGAATGGTCAGGTTAGTCCTTCAGAGTCTCTTTGTACCCAGCTTTGCCCCAGAACTGCAGCGCGTAATGAGCAGCAAATGCATACTCATATGCCTTAAAAGTGTACAATGAAAACCATAAAAAATTTGCCAAAATAAAGACCACATTCATAAATAAGCTGTTAGTATAACCACATAGTTCCATGGAGTTTTCTACTTACCTAAGGGTTTGGGGATTATCATGACTCTCTTATAATTAGTTTCTCAAAAACTTCCTTGAAATCAAGCACAGTTGATTGGGCGGCTGCCTTTCAAGAGGAGTTACCTAAGCTACACTTCAGGAGATTTCAAACTAAATCTGAGAGTGGGTGATGAAAGCACCAACATGCAGATTGTGGGGAAAGTCAGCGAAGACTCTGTGACTGCTATTAGTTTAAAGGGTTGTTGCAAGCACATCCACAAGGTACTGAGTTACAATCAGAGAACAAGATGTGTGTCCCACGTCTCTTTCTATAACTCATTATTTTAACAACTAAGTTAACAAGTAGAGATGCTCCAGAGTTTCAGAATTTTAAAGATTGAATAGTATTTGAAAATACTGAAACTGAAATTTCCCATCTCTGTGCTGGTCTCGAAAGTCTATTGGGGGCATGAGATAATGGGGTATGGATCAGCAAATAATTGCTGGGCAACCAAAATATTTTGCTTTTTCCTTTATCATAGGTCAAAGCAAATGTACATATACTCCACCATGATCAGATCGGATTTTGTACGTTAAGTACTGTTATTGTTTTTGTGAAAGCGAAGAAAAGCCAAGAGGATTAGTTATCTCAGCTGTAGATATCTGAGTTACAGAAACACAGCTGGAAAGTCATGGTCTCCTCCCTTCCACAGTCTTTCCTATGGCTAAAATCAGCACGGCTCCACTGAGGTCTAAAAGACAAAGATGTATTGTCACTGACTCCTGCCATGCTGACACTCAAGTGTGCCACCTTTAGTGATGTAGAGTCATTTGGGATCTTCAAGTATTGATAACAATTACTTATGCTCACATGAGTGGATTAAACTCACTGCTATCATGAGCAATATAATCCTCACCATATGATTTAAACAAGACTATTAAGAAATCTGATATATAAAATAAACAAAGGCATCACACCCTATGCCATAGGACATTAAAGTATCAGAGAGGACAATCAGAAAATAACTATTTTTAAGCTCCCAGCAGGAGCATATGCTGCTGCTGCTAATGGTTACATACATCTCTGAATTGAAAGATGGAAGCTGCTCCAATATTTTAGATTTTGTCACAATATATCATTCTATTTTAAAAATAGATCAGTGGAAGATGCTCTTCCTTTGAAGTTATTTCTGTACTGCTTTATACGCAAATTTTTTTGTGAATTCTATTTATCCTTTGACCAATTCTTTTTTAAGTCTAAAAGTAAGAATTGTCCCAATTTTCCAGTTCCTATGAAAAAAAAAACAAGCTGTAGTAGTTCAGCTACTTTATGTCATTTTTCTATGAAATTAAAAGACCTTAGACTAACCAAAGGGTTTGATTGTAAAAAACGCTACTGATCAAACATCTTATTTAGATGACAAACAAAGCAATGAGCAGTTGCAGTTGAAGGTATATTGGAAAAAGTCTTACAAGTATGAATCATTAAGATGATATTTACTGTTCATATTTTTAATTAAAAATTTGATTGATATCATTGAGGATTTGCATTCATATGCATTTGTAAGAAATCATACAGAAAGATCTCCTATTTCCCTAAACATTTTGGCCAGTTTTCCCCAATGGCAACATTTGCAAGACTGTAATATAATGTCACAATTATGATATTAATATTGATACACTCTACCTATCTTATTCATATTTCCCCAGGCTTACTTGCGTGTGTGTCATTTTATGTTGTAAAGGTTTCATATTCCAATATTAGGAATCATTTTTATTAAATTTTATCAGAGTATGTGATGGGTAGGTGCCATTTAATGCTTGATATGAAACTATCTCCCTGTTTCTGTAAAATTAGGTAGTTAACATGTTTGATTAAATTTGATTCCAAGAAATGATTTGCCACAACAGTGACGGTAGCATAGTCTAAGACCAAAGCAGATGTTAAACAAGAAGGCATAAAACTTACAAACAATATGACTTACTTCCCCTCCAAGAAACTGTGTGCTTTGAAGAACACTAAAAACTATATGAGACAGTCCTTTAAGTTCACTCCTGTGTGTGGCAATGGGTTTATTTTTATCATTGTTTTTATTGAGTGCCCTCTGGGTATAGAGTTCTATATGAGTGAAAGGAAATACAGTTTTATGGTTAGAGACATACCAGTAGGACCCAAAGTCCTGAATTCTTGACTGAATCCTATTGCAAATCTCCTAAATATAATCCCCAAATGGCAACCTTTATTTTCTCATTCAGTTTGTTCATGTATGAGTTACAAACTCTGGAGTGTGATGAAACACCAAGTATTGACACAGTAAAATTGAAAAGAATGATTTAGTTTAGTTTTCTCCTTAGCTTTTGGAAGAACATCTTGTCCTCAATCACAACAGTTGTATAACCCAACATTAAAGTATTTACTATCTACCAAGTTATGCAAAGCCCAGAACATGTACTACCTAGTTTAATTACTATCATACCCCAAAGAAATGTTGGCGTTAGAGACTATTGTTTCTTCTATTTTACAGATGACAAGACTGAAGCTTAGGTAATTTAATTTACCCAAGGCCGTGCAACCTGGTAAATGTCAAATCTGGATCTAGAATTATAGTTTCCTACCCAATACCCATGCCTTGCTCTTACCTGCTAAATGATAATGCTCTCTTTCTATGGTCCATATATTCTCTTCTACATTGAATCAAAAGGAAAAATAACCTCGAGGATCTATGGCCCTGTTCTGTGACATTGAGATTTCCCTGTATTACAGAAGTGCTACCCAGAGACCTGAGAGAACTAATACTATGGAAAGAAACCCCCTAACCACCATTCACACTCCTACTCAGAACAGTAGGAGATGTTTAAAAAAGAACAAAACAAACAAACAAACAACAACAACCAAAAAAAACCCATGAAGATGAAGTTCCTGAGGAGTAATTCAGAGCCCACTATTCTGAAGCAGAGTAACAGTTCTAGTTCCAGTTTAAACACACACACACACGTGCGTGTGCGCGCACACACACACACATACACACAAACAAAAGCCTAGTGGGAGGTAAGTCATTTGCACACCACTTGATAACCAACAGCAAGAATTAAAGTATAGTCTTTTACCAGAAAAAGACAAGAGGGTAACAGAGCAGTAGGCACATAAGTATCCTACACTTCAATCCAGAAACACTGAATTTATGAGTCCTCAAGAGACCTTTTAAAAGCTGGAAGAAGAATCCAGGCTGGTAGTCTTCAGAGGATACTGTGCAGAGAACAAAGCCCTGATGGCATCAAATCAAGGGACCAACCCCCCTAAGAGATTGTAATAAATCTCAAGAGAGACACCCACAGCACCAAATGGATCTCTCTGGGTACACACATAAAAATATCTTCATTCCTAAACCATCAAAATTCCTGCCTAAAGAACTTTCATTATAAAAGAAGGTAAGTACACTTCTGTCAGACTCACGGACTGGCTGCCTGCAGCCTACAATACTGAGAGCAAGGAGACCATGCAGTGGGGAATGTTTGATGAGTAACTCAGCAGCAAACTGAACCTCGTGGTCAGAACCTGCTGGTGTGCACGCCCCATCGTACAGAGAGACAGATGGAGGTGATGGAGCTGGGGATGGTTTCCAGTGCAGACAGGGTGCTAGAAAGGTGGCTTGTTAATAACACTGCTGCTCCAAGCAACTTCTTGTCAGCAGTCAAAGTTTCAGGATCATGGACTTGTGGCTTCTTGAAAATTGCTGCAGGACTGACATAATTCCTAGTGTAATTCCTGGTGTAGTTCCAATAAAAAATAAGAAAAGTTTTATAACACTCCAAAGGGCTATGGTAAGGCCAGTGATGTGAAGTGACTGACATTTGATGAAATTTTACTTGTGGTCCACAGAATTCATGCTACTCCAAGAATCAGATTTTTAGAGTTTATAGTCATATTAACCATGCCTTTTTTCTTTAATTTTCAGTAAAAGCAAGCAATCCCAAAACATTTTCTTTTTGATATCTTTTTCTAAAAACATTTTTCATGGGTGCTGGAAAATAATTTTTGGTTTAAGAACAACCAAGCATGTAGCGTATCACAGGAGGAGTTCATTTTCAGCCAAGGTACCAGGCCAGAGCACTGAAATTTCTACACAAGGTCAGGTGATCTTTACTAAAAATATGATTAATGCAAAACCAAATAGGAAGATTAATTTGAACATTGCTGGAATTTGACAATGTAATTACACACTAGCTTTCTTTCTTCACACTGTCACAGATTATACTCCTACCAAATGATGATATTCTTTTCTTTTCAAAAAATGCAAATCATAATAAACATTTTAAATGCCTTCCTGAGATAAGCCATAATGAATAAATGTCTTCCTACGACATTTCATACTGAGAAGTTTCAGAATTGACAATAAAAATGACAATAGTTTGCAACTATTTTGTTGATCCTATTAAATGGACAAAACTAAGAGTCTCAACAATTATTCAAAGGAACTTCCTTTTGTCAAAAATTAGATGTTGGTGTGCACGTATTGATAAATTGTAAATTTCATAATTTTTACTATTGGAAACTACTTCATACTTTCCCTTTGTTTGCTCTCCCACCCCTGCTTTCTACTATTATGAACTCTAAAAAAATGGGTGGTAACAGAATACTAGGTAGAAGTCCATGTATATGCTTAAGGAACAGAAAAACTTTAGCATCCTAATGCTTGAGATTGTGTAAAACAGAAATAAGCCCTTATAGTTTTGGCAGAAGTTTCATATAAGCCAACCACATGTTATCATGTAAATATATTGTTCCAACCAAATGAGTCAGTCACTTGAAAATAATATTGTATATTACATTTCTGTTACCTTCATGCTGTCAAAAAAAAAAAGTGGTGGGGAGCTCAGAGAGGGTGTACACTACATAAGTTGAAAAATCACCCCCAAAAATGCTGCCAATTGAATTAGACAGTTGCTATGAACTAAACCGTGAGATGAAATTAAAAGTCACAATGTCCATATATGGGTTTTTGCTTACTTGAAGTCTGCCTCAGCTTAGAAGAGGTTAACTACAGCAGACCCAGTAGAATATGGCTGCTATTAAATCTAGGGAAGGAAGACATCTATCTGATTTGATTACTGAAAATATTAATAATATTCCTATCTGTTTTTCCCTCTTTTAAAAATCAATAGTGATTCAAAAGACCTGAGTTCAAGTCTTCTTTTTATCACATGATACATGAGTAACATTGAATTTGTTTTTTGTTTCGTGAACTCTAGTAGTTTTAGAAATCTCACTTTTTTGATTTTGTATTTTTTTTAAGTCAAGATCTCATTCTGTCACCCAGACTGAAGTGCAGTGGCGCAATTATGGTTCACGGCTGCCTCAACCTCCTGGACTCAGCCTCACACTCCCAAGTAGCTGGAACTACAGGTGTGTGCCACCATGCTCTGCTAATATTTTCTTTTACTTTTTTGTAGAGGTGAGGACTTACTATGTTGCCCAAGATGGTCTCAAACTCCTTAGCTCAAGCAATCCTTCCTCCTTGGCCTCCCAAAGTGCTGGGATTACAGATATGAGCCACCTCATCTCCCAGCAGTCTCATTTTTAAAATCTTGAGATCATTAGAAGGAGAATGTGAGATGATGGAAATTACATGTATTTGAAATCTGTAAAACACTATGTATATACAAATTACTTATTGCCATTAATATCAAAACTTAGGGTTAAGACATTTGCTCCTAGAAAAGGCTCTTGTGTGCATAAATTTACATTATAATAGTAGCACTTTATTCTGTTACTATCAATGAAGATAGTTTATTAGAACCTGTAAAATCACTCATAAGTGGACCCTGAACAATGATCATACTATAAGAAAGGAATCAACAGTAGCGGACCACTGCCAGGGGAAGGGGGTATACCTTATCAATGAAGATACCAGATCTCAAACCAGGTGAAGCGGGGATCAAATTGAGGTCCAAACTTTACCTACACAATGACCATTTGTATACCTAACCCTGAATTGTATGTCACATCTTTAAAATTAAGAAAAAGAACTTGTAGAAATGATTCAGTGTTATTAAAGTAATATTGCTAGAACACTTCCTATGAACTGTTATTATAGTGGAAAACAAGCATATAGATGGTATTTAATCACCACATTTCATCTATTAGAAAATATCATTATCCCCACTTTACAGAATAAAGTACCAAAGTTCTGAGAGGCTAGCATTTGCTCAAAAGTACTTCACTAGCAGATTTTAACAGAAAATGTCTACAACTGAAGGTACCACCAAAAAGAAACAAAAATTACACTAGATACCCAAAGTCAGGTCCCATGTGCTAACCAATACAAGAGTAATAAGAAAACAATGGACTATCATATTTTAAAACTCATTCTGCCCTACTTTAGGTATAGGATATATGAAACATTGCTCCCAGCCCTAGCTCTCCTTAAAAATTAATGCTGGTACACAAAGCCACTTCCTAGGAGCTGGATAGGATTACTGGAAAAAAAAATATCCTCCATAAACTGTAGTAACGCTCCATGCTAGACATTTGCTGGTCACTGCAGTCAGAGTCTGAGGGGTTTACATTGCGTGCTTTGGAAGCACAGGGCTTGCAATCAAAAGTTAAAAAAAAACCCAAAACCTTAAGTAAATACAGCCTACTAGGGTATTTTATCAAGCTGTAAGACAAATAGACTTCTTTTTGAAAAGAAAAAACATTGACATATTTTTCCCTTTCACTTAATCTTTGATCGCCTTTCAGGTGGTGGGGGACGGGGTGAAGTTAGAAGTGAGAGCAAAGTGATGAAGGGAAGCAGCCGGAGTCTGTCTCTCAAATACTGTGCTAATCTGCTCCCTGCTGCCAGTCCTGCCACTCAGCAGAATCCAGGGGACTGGAACAAGTGTGACGGAGAGCAAGGAAAGGGAGAAGAAAAAGAAGAGAGAAGGAAGAAACTGATGTGTAGTTGTGGGAAAAGGCAACAGCAAAACCTGGCCTGTAGCAGCAGAATTTTCAGCATACTCCAAAAAATTGGAATTTAGTTATGTTTCAGTTCAATATCAATCTCTTTTTATGTTGGTATATATGTATGTATTTGTCTAGCATTCATCTATCTTCCAATTGGCTAATATTTATCAATTATAGATGACTTTTCATTTTTAAAAAGTATTTAAACATTTCTTCCCATACTAGTTAGGTACACATCCATAAACATGCAATAGGCACATTCACTGACACAATCCAGATGATAAATGAATCAGATAAATCTATTTATAAATAGTTATCGATCCACTGCTCTCTGTAGTGTTGCCATTTCACACAGTAGAGCCAAATGATCTATTTTGCTTCTGGACCTTTGATTTAGCTGAAAGATGACTAAAATGGTATGTAGCTAGAAGTTAGCCCATTAGGTCTTTATCCTAAGGACACAGAAGAGTAGGAGATAAGCACCTAAGTGGGATAGAATCATACTCTCCTATGGGTAGAGAATGCTCATTCTCAGTTAACCCGCAAGGCTCCTTTCTGGGATAAATCATCAGATAGGAGTCTTAACTATGGAAGAACAGCCCAGCAGGTAACATGCACAGTTAGTAAGCTGCCAGTTTATTGACAGCTAGTGTGGTGGATTTCATATTCTATGGGGATGTCAGCTTCCAGAGAATTCAAACAGAAGTCCTAGTGAAGGCAAACTCCAAGACAGTAATTTTGCCTGTCAGGAATGCTATGCCAGATGGATTTAGCAGGAGCCTGACACATACAGACGCTAAAGGACATTTTGAAAGAACAGGAAAATCACCCAGTATTCCTTTTCCAGTCATTTACAGCCATTCCCATCATCAGAAACTACAGCCTTAAAATCAGGAAGGTCTTAGCACTAGAACAAAGGGTCACAGGAATAGAAATTTCCATGTTGTAGGGGCAGTCTTTACTCATTTCAAATTTGCTATCTTCATTTTTAACAAGAATTCTCCCGTTCCTTTAAATGCTCCTTATTGCAGGCAAATGAACTCTACATGACATATTCCATCGTGGATTTTTATGTAATGTATAGATTTCTAAAAAGTGCTTTTGTCTAAAAGTGACTAGAAAAGAACAAGAAAAGCTTTCCAAATAAGAAGAAAAGGAGTAATTGCCCTACACAAAAACCTATGTCCACCCCACAAATACACAAAATTTCCTTTTTTTTAGTGCTTGATCTTATTTGAGAGTATTTAAAGTGTTTGATTGCAAAAAAAAAAAAAAAAAGGCAATTATTAGTTGAAACGGGGTAAAGAGCCTTACTTCCCTAGAGTTACTATTGACTTGAAGCTTTTACTTTACAAGGCTTAGCAAATAAGAACACCTTCTTAAATAGCACTAAACTACATTTTGTCTTCCTTCATACATTGTCATATAGATGCCAGCTCAGCAGAGTGATTTTTCTAGACCAAGTTCTGCAAACATGATCTAACTACCTGAACATGGAGATCATTTTCTAATAGTGAAACTACAGTATAATGCCTGTAGTTGTTAGAAGGCATTGCCAATATATCTATAAAGGGTTTTTTTTTCTGTTAGGTTCTAAGTAGATAAAAGAATAGGTAGACTATTGACAGAGATAGACATATAATTAGATATAGTGATGAATATTCCTTATGTTTTACATTCTTTTAGGGTATAAAGGTTCTATATTTGAATCTGGAACTAGCAAGTGAGACTGTAACATCATCCACGAACACCAGCAACATTCCACCAGCACCTTTGCAACTGTGCACTCTGGCATTTCTTATAATGCATCAACAATATCATATACATTTATTCAAATCTTGCTTAGAATTTGAACCTCTGGAGGATAATAAACATTTCCTCAAGACAGCTAGAGGGAGATGTGAAAAAAAAAAGTCACATTGCTTTAGGAATTCCATAGAGCAGTCCAACTTTAGAGCAGAGGTAGTCTCATCTTGTTACCACCTAAGCAACCAACGCCTAAAATGTCCAGTTTGCCAAGCACTATCTTTGCATTTACCTAGTATCAATATTTCTTCAAGTACTTATTTTTAATGATTGCTCCATTGTTCTTTGCTGGGTGGAGTCAGTCATAGTTTGCAAATTCCTACAGGTCAGAGAATACATTAGTTTAACCCTGTCTTATCCCCATGTCATCTTTCCATTTTGTGTTTGAAGAATGAGCACTTAACAAATAATGTTATTAGGGTTCAGTAAAATACTTTACTATGATGTTGCGGAATATTCTATTATTCAGTCTTAGCTAAGTACCAATACTGCTAAGTCCTCTTTTTATTTGCCTTAAACTGGTCATTTTCCCCCATTTTCCATAGCAATTCAAACCCTTGCATAAATAAAACACTTAGCAAAATGCCTACCAATAGCAAGGGCCCGATATATGGTAACTGGTCTTTTGGGACTGTATCCAGTTCATAGGCTTCAGATTCTGTCATTTCTATATTACAAATCGACTGTATCATTCTTTGCTATTTGAACTTAGGCAAGTCACTTAATCTGCCTAGAGATATTACATTTTTTGTAGCCTTTACTATGAACTAATGCATGTGAAGCACTTAGCATAGTTCTCACCATATGACACAAACTCAAAAAAAAAATTACTACCCTCTCAATTGCTTTTGTCAGGTCATCTGACATTGACACTCCCTTTGGAGACTTCTGGAACCTTTTCCCTTTTCTGGTACAACCTGGGCTCTTTGCTCTCCTTTTGCCTCTTTGTCCACCCATTGTTATTCTTCTGTACACATTCTCCTTCCTCCCCTGACTCTTTAAAGTTTCTGATCTAAGAATATTTTTCCTTTTATAATATATTCTAGACTTAGGCCATCTCATTTACTCTCAAAGGTTTGCATTTCTTTCTCATCACTTCAGTGTATGACCTTGCCTCATAATTCTGAGGAAAAAAAAGAAGCAATAAGACAGGAATGCCTTCATCTTCCCACTATCAAATCTCTAAACCCACCTGTTTCTGCCTTGTCCTCGTTGTTTCGCTTCTTTTACAACATAGGTTGCATACTTCCCACAAAACAGTCAATTCCTCCACCTTTAATTCAGATCTCATCAGCTTCAGCCTTGTCCAAGACTTTGTTAGATATGCTTTCATCTCTTTTCCACTTAACCTCTCCTTTCCTACTAACTTTTTCCCCTAGGCATTCAGCATGTTTAACAGTTCCTGTATGTAAAACCAAATACAACAATATGAACACCTTCACTTTCCCCACATCTCCTGTCAAGCTACTGCCTTAATTCTTTTCTCTCCTTTACAATAAAGCTTCTGGAAAGCATTGTCCATCTGTATATCTTCTCCACTTTCTCATTTCCAATCACTCTTCAAGGCAATCCTCTGACTTTGAACCTTACCATATCAAAACTATTTTCATTAGGGTCAACTATGATACCTATGCTGTTATAGATTATGTGTATTCTGTATTCATCTTTCTTAAAGGAATTATGTAAAATACTGGTCTATATTGTTTGTCTTCCATGACACCAGACTCTCTTGGTCTACCTCATACTCTTCTAGCTAATTCCCCTTGTTTAAAAAAAATTTTTTTTTTTTAGTCGGGTTCGGTGGCTCAGCCTGTAATCCCGCGCCTTTGGGAAGCTGAGGGGAGTGGATTGCCTGAGCCCGGGGGTT
>NW_007252328.1:289605-348401 GCF_000164805.1 Carlito syrichta
AGAGTGAGACTCCAACTCAAAAAAAAAAAAAAATTTTTTTTTAGTGACAGGGTCTTATTTTGTTGTCCAGGCTGGAGTATGAGTGGCACAATTGGAGCTCACTGCAGCCTCAAACTCCTGGCCTCAAGCAGTCCTCCTATGTCAGTCTCCCAAAGTACTGGGATTATAGGTATAAACTAGCATGCCTGCCCTCGTCTAGAAAATTCTAAGTCCATTTTGACTAGAATCATCTTGTCTTCTACCCTACCTCTAAATATTAATGTTCATCAAATCTTGGTTCAGACATTTCTTCTCATTCCTCCATCTTGTCATAACCATCTTACCAATTGACATGGTTTTCAATACCTTCTGCATACAATACCTTATATGTATGTACATATATTTCTAAACATATATCTCTATAACTGCCCACACCCTACATTCTGAGTTTCAGAAACTTGATTCAGTTACGTGCATAATTCCCATTGGAATTACCATAGGCATTAAACACATGTCTTTAAAAATTGAGCTCTAAATGTTCTTAAACTTTCCCAGTCAGTGACAATGGCATTTCCAACTACTTGGTTGAAATTGGAAATAGTCCACTCAATTGTTCTTACAAGAGAGTCATCTAGCATTCCTCTTTCTCTTTTGTTTTCCATCTACAATTCATCACGAAGTCTTTCAACTCTGCCTCTGCTTTTCTTCTTCACTAACACCATGCTAATCTAATCCCTGTTATTGCTCCATGGTTTTACTGATATAGTTTCTTAACCAAAGGATTTATTTTTCTGACTCCTATTATCCATTACTTTCCAATAGTCACAATAAAATCTAAATCTTACCATGTCACTTCTCTGCCTAAAATTCATCTATGAATCGTCACTGTTTAAAAATAAATTCTGAAATCCTTAGCATGACGTAAAAAGCTTTAGATATGCTTTTTACAGTCTGGTCTCTGACTTCCCTCACAATTTTGTCAGAGCTTGTTTCCCTTTAATTCTCTAATCTTCAGCCATACTCATCTTCTTTAATTCTATGAATACTGGCAAGCTTTCTTTAATCTCAGCATTTCCACATATGCTGTTCCCTCTACCTGGAATATATATCCAGCACACTCAACTCAGATAACTCCTAATTCTTAAGGTAACTGCTTAACTTAAACATTTTCAGGAAAAACTTTTCTAAGTCACACAGCTGAAGTCAGATCTCTATTCTAATGCCTAAACGTACCATTGATGTTTCTTTTCATGTAACTAATAACCATACAAGTTATACTCAACTTATATCAGAGGTCCTTGACCCCGAGGCCATGGACTGGTACCCATCTGTGGCCTGTTAGGAACCGGGCCACACAGCAGGTGGTGAGCAGCAGGCAAGCCAATGAAGCTTCATCTGTATTTACAGTCACTCCCCATTGCTCACATTACAGTCTGATTTCTGTCTCCTGTTAGGTGAACAGCGATGTTAGATTCTCGTGGGAGCATGAACCCTATTGAAAACTGCATATGCGAGGGATCTAGGTTGCACACTCCATATGAGAATCTAAGGTCTGATGATCTGAGATGGAGCTAAGGCGGTGATGCTAGCACTGGGGAATGGCTGCAAATACAGATTAATATTAGCAGTAAGGTTTGACTGCACATCCCCCCTGCCATCCATGGAAAAATTATCTACCACAAAACCAGTCTCTAATGCCAAAAATGCTGGGGACCACTGATTTAAGTTTCCCATGATAAACTCCATGAAGGCAGAGACCATGACTGACCATGACTGTTTACTTGTCATTCATACTTTCATCATCATTCTCCAACATCCACTGAATGGTCACCCAATCTTCATTATTTCAACAAGTCATTGCCTCCTCTACATTGGATAGATTGAGAAACAGCATAACAATTCGAAGTATGGACTCTGTAGCCATCACGCATGGGTAAAAACCTGGCTCTATTGCTGCCTAGCTGTATGACTATTTTCAAATTGCTAAACCCCCTTATGCCTCAGTATAAAAGGTAGATAATAATGATAACTACATCTGTCACTACGATGAGGGTTAAAAGAGTTAATATACATTACTCAAGTAGAACAGTGTTTGCACATAGTAAGCACTCAATAAATGTTAGCTAACATTATTACATCATTAAAATTAATTTTCTAAATATTCAGAATAAATCCTATCACTCCCTGTCCATGCCTCCCCATTACTAAAAAAAAAAAAAAAAAATACTCCTTTTTAAGGTAGCTAACAATCTGGACTCCACCTACCTTTATCATTATTCAGTTCACTCTTCCTCAACTACTGAACTCAAAACATAGTAAATTAATTCATTGTTCCCAAGTCACAACATGAGCTTTCATGCTTTCATCCATGCCTTCGATTATGCTGTCCTTTCAACTTGGAATGCTACTTCATATCTCAAACACTTGTACATTCAAACCCAAGATAATTTTCATGAGACCCACCCATGAGTCAGAATTAGCCACTCTTTCTTGTGTTTCTATAACACTTGTGTCTCTATTTAACACTTATTTTAGTTTATCTTTCACTATAGTTAATTGCATACATTTCTATCATCTTGCCCCACTCTCTCATCAACAGTGATGCAATTAGCTACCATGTTGGTAGCACCCATATCTTAAACACCTTTGTCTATCACACAATATCTAGCAATAGTATCTGGCAAATAAACCAGCCAATGGCAGACACTCAACAATTATTTGCTGACTTTAATTGGAAAAGAACTGTATAGTTTAAGGTTATGACAAAAATAAGACCCTTTTCAGAGACACTATCTAGTTGACATGATGATAAAAAAGTATTTATTTTTTCCAAATGCTGAATTATATCTTAAATCAGCAGGAAAAAAGCATTTCTTAAAGCAGCCTATTAATATAAATTATTGCTTTCTATTTTAAAATATAATCTTACTTTATGAGTATCTAAGTTATCAGTAAACTATTTCACTACAATAAAAGCCAGGAATGTGATAGTAATCAATTAAACATTATCTATTTAAAGATTGGCAAACAAATAATCTGAAGCTAATCTCCCCCCAATATAAAAGAATGTGTTATTCACTTCCCTACATGATCTGTCTGTTTACCAAATTTCAGAACAGTGTGAGGCTTGAATTTTTCTTTTAACAGTCAAATTATTAACCTTAGGAAATGCAATATCTTCAGGGGATAGTAATGGAATCCTGAACAAAAACTTAAAATTGCCTAGAGATGTAATGTCAGTTAACTAGAAGTTTTTATTTCCCCTCCACACTGCAATCTGGCCTCTATATGGAGCAGGACTCTTTGTCTTTTTGGCAGACTCTTTGGCTGAACTCAGATCTAAGCATTCAGTGTTCCTTTAAAACAGTTCAACGAGGCCAGGAAAGAAAATTGTGCTGACCAACACACCTATTCCAAGACCTAGGATGCTTGATTTTTAAACCCAATATTAGTCCAGTCAGGGTATCTCATGGCTAGGATCTCATCTCATTATTTTTTCAATTCATATTGGATTCACTGTTAAGCTATTTTCAGTCATGCACATTGACCTAGATTCTCCCACAGTGTAAGCTACTCCCCAGGAGTATGCTAGGTACTTGAGGAAACTGCATTAACACTTTCAGGAATGCTATAATAGCTGGTTTCCTGGTGCATAAAAAGAATTGCCTTGCAGGATATTAAATAATACCTTCCCATACAGAAGTGGATTTATACTACTGCTGTAGGTATCGGCTGTGCAAACCAGAAAGTAAGAGAAACTGGTTCACCAAATAGAAGGCAAGCAAATATTTAGATAATAGATCTTTTAAATCTTCTAATAGAAATTACAGTGCACAATTATTAGCTAGGTTCTAATTATAGAAAGGTCTTTGACCCAATACCAAGCTTAGTACAAAATTAAAGTCCTATTTTGAAGATTAAATGATGACTTCCCCCTGGAGGCTCCTTCTTGCAGTGTCTGCCATCAAATCTAACTCAACATTCTTCTGAAATCCTTTCCAGGTAATACTTTACTTTCTCCAATTGAACCTTAAAGGAAGTATCTCTTTAACCACATTGTTAATTAGTAGAGAAACCTAACTCGATCTAGCTTCCCAAGAGTAGCCAATTGTTAGCGCTTACAATGAAAACTTCAGGAATAGATGTGTGAAAAATGGTTAAATCCAGGGGATCAAATTATACCATCCAACTTATTTTATCTCTCCAGTATCCAGGTTCACTCTTTCTCCGTCTCACTACTTCTCAGTTTTTCTTTCTTCTGTGTTTGGTTTTCTTCACTGGGGACGTCTTTCTTCATTAAGGTGGCACTCGAACTTCCCCGGAAATACCAGCTCAGCAAATCTGCAGAAAAATAGTGTTTCACTAAAAGTCTCAGCAATGAACTTCATTGAACTGGCTTGTTTTGTTGTGGTGGTGGTGGTGGTGATTTTGTTTCTGTTTTGCTTTCCTTCAACCTTTCACTCAACCAGTCATCTCTACATTGGATAGACTGAGAGACAGTAAAGCGTAGTGGTTAGGAACATGCACTAGGGAACCGTCATGCCTGGATAAAAACCTGACTCTTCCTGTCTGTGTGGCTACCATCCATTCCATTCCTGAATAAATATATGTAACCAGAGGTTTCAATGCCCATATTGATGAGATCTGCATTATGTCCCCACCCCTGGGCAGGAAAAGGTGGAAGCAAGGTCAGTTCCTCCTGGTTTCATATCAGTGAAGGGAAAAAAATAAAGAACTGTTATAAGAGAATTAGCAGGCATAAACTACCAATGTCTACTAAATTGCTACAAGAAAAATATCTAACATACGTCTGGCAGTTAAATACAAAGCAAAGACTAACACAGATGTGGGAAGTACCCACACCACTGCTTTTCTCACATTGCACTGTTGTTACTTGTTTACAAGCATGTCTCCCTCAATAAACCTGGAGTCTCTGAAGGTCAAGGGATGATTCCAGCGGGTAAGGAGTAACTGCTAAACAGAGAGATTTTGTAAATGTTTTCTGAATACGGAGAAAATGACTCCAACTTTAAGCAAAAGACTTTCATCAATACATTCGAAAATGTATTTGCACATTTCATTTTACTCCAGAAAACACACAGTTATAGTTAGAGGGAGACTATACAATTTAGTAAGATTTAACTTCCCCATTGTCTAAAAAAAAAAAAAAAAATGTTGAAGATTGATACCACTATCTTTAAGGTTTACTACCCATTAAAGTACTTTAAAAAAAAAATACTGGTGAGAGGACTATGGAGATGAATTAGAACTTGAATTAAGCTAAGGTTGTTGATGGTTCAAATTTATTACCATCAAAAAAGCTGTTTACTTGTTTCTTTGAAATATGCCAGTGGGTTTAACCCTGTCCCTAAGCTAAAATTTGTTCTCCTTTCTTCACAAGAATCTCTACAAACCAGGAACAGAGGTGTACACAAAGGTCCACGACTACATTTGTGCTTGCAGTTTTTGTGTAGTCCAATTTTTATGCCTCTAAAATAAATTCACTATCTGGGATTATCAATTCATCTTACAACTTAACTTCTTTTAATAAATGACCAAACAGAAGCTTCAATAAATATCTGGCTAAAAAGAGGCAAAACAGAAGCAAAATGCTCTCTCATGGTGTTGTATAAAGTCTTCTAATCCTTGGAAGAGGTTGTTTGCTAAATGTCTAAAAGAGTTAATGATCTTCCAAAAGGGAATAAAGATCAAACCCAGTGTCCTCCAAGCACACTAATGGCCCAGTACACTAAATCTTATGCTCTTCTCAAAGCGATTTCAGTCTTTTTCTTTACCCTATTGAAAGCAAAATTTTACCCCTTTATAAGGGACAAAAGAGGAAACTACTTTTAGATTGCATTAAAACCATATGCTGCCCAGGAAATTCAGCATTAGCAGGCAGTAAATTACACTTTGAATCTGCCTGTTGTTTCTGGGTGTTGCCACAAACATATTACAGTACGTGATACCACTGAGTGGCTACACACCTCGTGTATGCCATTTGGAAAACATGTGTTGCATTAGCGGTGGACTTCAGTTTCAGCTGTCTTCCCCTCTGCTCCCCACAAGCTGGTTTAGATCATAACACATAATTTCATAAGTATGAATAATAACAACTTTAGTGCAAATTAATTTAGATTCTACCCCTCCCTCCATTTTGCAAGGTAAAATAAAAGAGATTTTTTCAGCCTAACTCCCACTTCCCATTAAAGTTGTGTATATAAATAAGCCAGGTTATCTTTTTCCTTGTGAGAAATGCTGTTTTATCTAACAGTCGCTTTGCTAGTAGTTCAGTGCTCCACTACTCTAAATTAGGACACTTTATCTTAAGGCTTCATAATCTTACGAGACTATAATTGGAAAGTTTATAAAAAAAAATCCTGCTTTGTAAGCTTGGCAGCTGAGATAGAAGGAGGGAATGAGAAGGGCTACAGCAGAATTACACCATCACTGCTACCCTGACTCCGCTTGACAGAGCCGTTTAATATTTTGACAAGACAAAATATAAAGCAGCATTTTATTCTGTAGAGACTTCACTAGACACAAGCATGGAAGTGCTTGTGATCAATAAAGTTTGCGGTGGAGAGTGATTTATTTACAGCAGGGTATTATGTAGAGAAAGAGCTGTGATATTTCCACAGGCTTTGACGGCATAATGGGCCCCTCTCAATCCTTACATGGAAGGGTTAGATTGTCATGGTTGCTCAGGCAGTATTCAAAACGTTATCTGATCAGCCTTAAAGACTTCAAAACGAGACAGATGATTAGTTACCCTAAACGATCCTCATCATGCAGAAATTGATGATTTAATATAGTCAATGACAGACGATTCCATTTGTACTAGATAAAGTGTCTGCGGTTTGTATCAATCATAATAGAGTTATTATTGAGCATAAAAGAAAAGCATGTTTAATATCATTAATTCCAGATATGTCGCTTTCCACATCTGGCATTCATCCATAGACCAGAACCACTCCAGGCTATCATTCCTGCCTCTGTGCTGGCGACTCCAGTGTTTTTTGTAATTTCAAAATGTTTTTCAGCACCTCCAGCTAGGCGCAATAACAGTTTACAGATTACCTATGTCATCACATTTTGACAAACTTCTCAATCTGATGTGACCTTCATCTTTAGCCATCTGCTTGCCTTTGTTTCTGCTCTTTTTTGATAAACCTCCACAGCTTAAAGCTGTAGTAGTTTGTTCCATACACTGTACTTCTAGGTCAACATTTCACCTGTGTAAATCCAGAAACACAGACTGCAGTGTAAAGATGGTGACCTGGGTTCAGGTCCCCAGGTACCTGACCCACCCTCACCCCCTTAGTTATATTTTTCATCATTCACGTCAAATGCATTTTGATTGTACGGACGGGGAAGCACAACCAGAAAAAAGAGGGCACAAGTTGCCACTGGAATGAGGGAAGGGGGAGAAAAGGATAACCAGTAAAGCTGAGAAGTTGGAAAGAGTGGGAAAAATGTAATTTCGACATGTCTTATCTGCATATAACAATGGGAAAGGCACATTAATAATGAAGGAAGAAGAGACACAAAGTTTCTGGGGTACCACATTATAGTTACCTAAAGTAAATGCTGTTTCTTCTTTATTTTGAAAACTATTTTCCAAGTGACGTGTTGAAACAACAAAAAAAGCCCAAGCCTCAAATACTGAATGCCCAACTTTTTTGGGGAAAAAAAAACTCTCCCAGAAAAAAGAGAAAGAAGTGTCTCTAATTTAAATTAGTTTTACTGCCGGGTTCGGTGGCTCAGCCTGTAATCCCGCGCCTTTGGGAGGCTGAGGTGAGTGGATTGCCTGAGCCTGCGGGTTCGAGACCCGCCTGGGTAACTTGGCGAGACCTCATCTCTACAATAAATCAAAAAATCAGCCGGGCGTGGTAGCGCATGCCTGTAATCCTGGCTACTTGGAAGGCTGAGGCAGAAGGATCCCCGGAGCCCAGCAGGTCGAGGCTGCGGTGGCCGGGAGCGGCCACTGCACTCCAGTCTGGGCAACAGAGTGAGACTCCAACTCAAAAAATAAAAATAAATAAATAAAATAAATAAAATAAATAAATTAGTTTTACTCACAAATGTTTGTGCTGCACTCTAGGTTGTAACAGACTGGTGGTTTCTTTTCTTTTTTTTAAGTGAGAATGGATTTGATGAAAATATTTTTAATATACTTATTCAACAAAGATTTAGTGAGTACCTACTATGTGCTTGGGCACTAAAAGTACAACAGTGAACAAAACAGAAATTCCAGCCCATATAATGTTTATATTATTATGTTGATTACTAATATAAAAGGAATTGTGCGAAGTTAGATCATTATAAGTGAACATTTTAAAAAATTAAGTACAAGATCAAAATAACAGACCTCAGGAAGTATCAGCAAAAACCAAGATCTTTCTCTTCTTTAAGAGGTGTTAGGTATTAGTTACCGTTGCAGAAAATGTCACATCTCCTGGATGTATTTAGTTCAGGTAAATGCTTATCAACACTAATATGTTTGTTTCTCTCTTCTTGTTTTGTTTGGTGGGATAGAATAAAAGAGATTAATACCGCTTCAGGGGCAAAGGGCAAGTTTTCAACTTCAGTTCTCATTGTCTCATCATGTTACCTTAGTTATCATTGCTTCAACATGATTGGTAATCAAAGACAAAGCCCAAAATTTCACTCTTTGTTGATTATGAGGCAAGTGACAAATCATGTGTGTAAACATATAGCTTTCCAATTATTTTGTTGAAAGTATTGATGATATTTAAGTGTAAGAATTAAAGTATTTGGGAGAATTATTTAACGCATTAACCAGATCAGATATAAGAACACAACTCTTATGAGGTGACTTCTATAATAGCAAAACATTCAGAGTCAGATTTCTAGTATTCTAGGCCCAGTTCCAACATTTCCTATGAACAAGCTCTCTAAACCTCTGGTTTCTTATTTTCAAAGGAGAAAGCATCTGTCTTACCTGTTGCACAAGGTTATATTAAGATTAATTTTTTAAAGTGTTTTGCAACAAACCATAAGATATGATTTAATAAAATCCCATTTCATGAGAAAGACTCAAAAAACTTAGATTTACTCAAACTCAGTCTGTTTAATAACAGAACCAAGATTAAGTTATTGTTCTCAATTTCCTGTCCAGTGATCTTTCTTCTACTTCATGAGATAATGTAGTAAAAATGCTTTGAAAACTATGGCATGCATAAAAGATATGGCATTATATAATGATAAAGCAAAATGATGTGATCTTCCACATCTGAGTTTTTACATTTCTCAAAAAAGTACTACTGAATATCTCACAATTTCTTCCAATAATTAAGAAATTTAAGTATGAAATATTAGATTTCTGATAACAGTGATTTCACAACTTATATAAAATGTATGCATGCGAAGACTAATTGAAGTCCATCAATGATCATCATATTAATAGATCATGCCAAGTTTAACACTTAGTTCTCAATCTAGTAATTTACTCAACTGCTAATATAAACATAATATTGGTTGAGCCGTAAAAATAATAAATTATGGTTGTTTTATTTTTTCCCATGACTAAAGTTAAGTTTTAAATATCTTTTTTTGATTATATAATACTCTCAAAGCAGACAGTAGACAGCAGTAAACAAATACACCATTATTTGAGAAAGACTTTCTATTCATTGATGGATTTAGCCTTGACACTAAAATGTATACAGAGAAAGTGTCAGTCAACTTTTGACATGCAAAATGTTTGTGTCAGACTCACACAGGGCAGGTTCAAAAAGCAAGTGACCATAAAGTCACTTAATGCTAAAAATCAAAAGTCTTCTGAATCATAGTCTAAAAAGAACATTCTTTGGTTCTGTTTAAGTTCATTATTGATTATACTTCAACCATTAATTAATTCATGTGTCTTTAATATATTTTAAATGGCCATAAATACCTGTTTGTCAAAAAATGATTGTGCTGACAATTACTATTTAAATTCAATTTTAACCAGGCAATTGTACATTCACAAGTAAAAGAAAAAAGTGAAATCTATATGGTAAAGCAGAGGCTATAATTCCCAATTTCAGTTCACAAATCTAACTAACTATATCCACCATGAACTTAGTCAGCTGACATAAAAACTTAGAACAAAAATTGTGGAAGAAGTAATTTTGATGCATAGGGAGAAAGATCTAAAATGTTTTCCAGTGGTTTTCAATTTTCCGCATTGGAACAATAATCATAAACAACAAATAATGTTCTACATGGAAATAATAAAGAATGCTGGTTTGGATAATTTTTATTATTTTTCACTAAAGAAAGGAATGCTTATCTAAAATGTCTTAAGTTTTTTATCGGTAGTTAAAAGCCAGTAACAAACTTGAGGCTTTAATCTTTAGCAATTTTTCTTGGCATATACTCTTTTCTAAAGCTTGTTATTTTATCAATAAATTTTTGTGTGTGTCTGGATGTAAACTATGACCTAAAATGCTCTGCATTCTCACTTTCTTCTCATTTCTATCTTGTTTATGATACCCCTTCCTCATGGAATTCCTTTCCTATTCCTCTTCTTCTATCTAAATACAGCAGTACCTTCAAGTCTCAAATTAAATTTAAATTAAACCACAGATATTTCCGTGAATGCTTCAGGCTCATTTATCTTGCATTTTTTTCTTAATTTCAAAAGCAAATATAGTCTTCACACATCATCCAGAAACATTCATTCACTAAACGATATGTAGTGCCTGGTTTGTGCCAGACATTATATTAGGCACCAAGGCTTCTAAGAGTATAACACATGAGAGTGTTGTTTTACCTTATCTTGAAAGAGATTAAAAAGCAAACAACAACAACAACAAAAACCAGTGCATTTACTTTGAACCAGAAGAAGTGAATTTAAAAAAAAAAAAAAAAATATATATATATATATATAGAGAGAGAGAGAGAGAGAGAGAGAGAGAGAGACCAGGCATGTTGGCTCATGTTTGTAATCCAGCACTTTGGGATGCCTAAGTGAGAGGACTGCCTGAGCTCAGGGGTTAAAAACCAACCTGAGCTGATTGGTGAGAATTAGTTTCTACAACAAATCAAAAAATTAGCCGGGCATGGTGGCACATGCCTATAGCTCCAGCTACTTGGAAGGCTGAGGTGGAAGGATCTCCTAAGTCCAGCAGGTAGAGGCTGCGGTGGTCATGAGTGTGCCACTGCACTGCAGCCTGGGTGACAGAGTAAGACACTGACTCAAAAATAAAATAAAATAATATATATACATAATCTCATTTAATCATTATGGCCTCTCGGTGAGGTAAAATTATCATTTCTATTTCAGGTAAGAAAACTGAGGTATTAGAAGTTTGGGTTACTCCTCAAAGATTTCAGAGACAGTATTTCTTCCTAATCATTCTAGATTTATACACCTCCTTTTCATAATTACATTACTGTCTCAGTGCTTTGAGAATTTGTGCATCTTCTTTTAAACATTTTCTATTCTTTGACTTGCTGAAGAAAAAGTATATACTCACTAAGAAATTTATTGACTAATTGCAGTTTCATGAGTAAAATTCAACTCAGTAAAAACCTAGATGGATTTTTTTTCAAATATCATACAACACAGTTGGAATAATTTTCTGTATTATAAGTAATGATACTAAAATCCAGTTTAATAGTTTAATTAAGACTCTCATAAGGTTGAAGGAAAAATGATGCAGATAAGAAAACTGAACAAAAACAAGTTAACTAAAACAGTTTTTTTTCCCTTTGTGATAAAGCTATACAAGTGTACAACTATAAGATCGTTTTGGACCTACACAGATCTAAGAGGTCAAATTTAGATATCCTATTATAACTATATTCCAAAAGATCAGAAAATTTTCAACCTTTCAAGCAATGTGCATTCTAAGTATAATAGCAACTTAGAGTATGTATGCACGGCATCTTAAAGAAAACCACACAGTCCCCAAAGGTAAAATTTCTCCTTCAGGTCTCTGTGAATAATCTGGATTCCAACATTATATTTCTTTAAACAAACAAACAAAAAAAACTCACAACTTTCAAAAGAAAAGCAAATCTAAAATGTGGCTCATCCTTTAATAGCACATTATATGTCTATATTCACTCAAAAACATACATATTGTTAATAAGCACACATATCAGAAGCCTTTTGAATGTTACAATACTATTATAGAAATTCAAAGTTAAAATTTATAAAGGAAAGAAAAACGGTGGATATGAAACCTCCAACTAATAAATATAGTTATGCAATGTTTCCACAAATAATGTCATATTCCTGGAAATTATATTTTTATTCCTGCTAGATGCTTGCATTTCTCAGGATTAAATATTTGAGTTTTATACTGAAAATAAATTTTACATCTCTAAAACATTAGTTAAAGCAAAAATTAAAAGTAGAAATAAGAAAATTAGAAGGACAAAGAAGTTATATTATTAACTATCTATGTAGCTATTTTTAATTGCATATTACAAATACAATTTTAAAATATTCAATCTCAAGTTGTTTCACCTATTCCCAGACTCAGTACCCTATGGATCTAGTTCCTTACTTTGACTCTAAATGGTCAAGTTCTATGGCAGAAAATTTACATATTCCACCCTGGGCTCTCCCTTTAGCTATGTGGTTATAGTGACTGCAGTGAAGTTCTAAGATTCAGGATGCCTAATTTCAACTTCTGACTCTACCTCTCATTATCTGTGGGACTTAGCATGGGTTACCAAATTTCTCTGGATCTCAGGTCCCTTCTCTTAAAATAAAGTCAAGTAATTCATGTATTATAAACTTGCCATAAATATCAAATGAGATAATGTACATTTACTACAATGCCTGGCACATAAATAATGGTAAAGAAATATTAGCTATTCTTACTATTATTATTAGCCAATAAGAGCTTATCATACAAACCAATGTGTTGTTAAAGTTTAAATTCTTCAATAGCAAGGGTATGTCATACTTAGCTTTGTGTTCTTGATACATGGAGTATGTATTGAATGACAGGCTCAATGGATGAATGCGCAAAGCAACAAATGTAAATATATATACAAGAAATCAAAGACATATGACCAAATTATCAGTCAATTAAGTAAATCTAGTCAACTTATCATTTAAATGAAAACAATCATCAAACTATTTAATTGATTTGATTGAATTGAAATTAGTGGACTCATTCTATTCAGCATGGCAGAGCCTGAACTAATATTTAAAGGAATAGAAACAAAAATCCAATTGTAAAAGAAGAATGTGGTATATAAATAATAAGTAAAGCAAAGATAAGTATATAGAGGTTGAAGAAAAAGATGAATAGAATATCATACATCATGAGAGTAGGGATAGTGGAGAATATAGCCAAAGGAAGTTTAGGCAAAAATGTGAAGTAGAGAAGGCAAAGAATTAGAAAATACAAACTCAATGGCTTTTTATAAAAATGTTAGGAAGGTAAATATGCTGCCTTGGAAAAATTATACCAAACATTCCAAATCCAAGCAGAAACAAAAGCTGAAGTAGCCATGTACTTGTTCCTGGAAAAGACTCCTTTCATTTCAAGCCTTATTGAAATTGTACTATGCATTAAACACACACACACACACACACACACACACACACACACACACACTTCTTGGTTGCTCTCATTAAAATTTAAAAATCACTCTTAAAAATACTGAAACCATAAGACTCAACGGTATAGACAAATAATACATTGACAACAACAACGTCTAACAAATATTTCTTAAAACAATCTCTGTATCTAAAATACTAAGAATTAGCAACAGACTACAGTCCCCTGTTCCTAATTATAGCTCCTGGCAAAGATCTGATTGTAGTGACAACTACCACTCACTTATTGTATTAATTTTTCCAAGGTCATCTGTCCAATGGCCCACTATCACAGATAATTCCATTTCTATGAATTTGTTTCTTGTCACAGTCACATCAGATGAAAAGAAAAACGAGTTAACAGTCAGCACTTAGGGGTAGTTGAAGTGGCAGAAGGTTCAGTTCCTTTAGAACAATGACTCTGGCTTGACGTTGTGTGATTGTAAGGTAAAATACTGTCTTACCTAAAAAAGCCTTTGTCTATAGCCAAAAGGAAATAGGATGTCTATTCTTGAAAGTGAAATATGGATCTGCAATTTTATGACAAAATATACCATTAGTCATGAAATATATTCTGAGCATATTTTAAAAATTATTTTTGTTCTGTCTTATAAAAGATATTATATACTCTGCCCTCTATGTTTTCTCTCCCACCCCCCAAAACACACAATTCATACACATGCCAAAATGATGTTCTACAGTTGGCATCTGTTATCCTGGTGCGATTGAATCTGCAATGTGTTTGAAGGAAAGTTGTCACATTCTTCACACTGAATGGCATGAATGAATCACCAACAGTATGGTCTGGAATGTAGCCAGTCTATCAGTATTGAAGTACCACTTATCACAACACAATTCCATCAAGACGGATATATGTAGAAAATAGATGCTAACAAGACATCTAAACAACTGTTGAATAGTGAGAAGACTGAAGTGGAAAAGATAGAAGAAATGCTTTAAAGAGTCACCAGAAAATAGCATCTAGGAGCACATCCTGGATACCCAGAACTTGGTAATATAAATCTTTCTGAACTAAGTTTTCAAGTCAACATGGGGAGAGAAGGGCAAATAGTGAGTGTACTTGAGGAGGGACCCAAAAGTACAAAGGAAAATCTCTATGGTAATTTCAAGTCTCAAATTCTACCCTGATATCAATCTCCCAAGCATCCTGTTCTCAATTACTGTTAATGCTATCCTATGTGATAAAAGTAAAAAATATGTGGCATCATATCTGACCAAATTACCGTTAATCATGATTATTTTGAGTTAAAGCACTAGTAAGAGTAACTGTAGAAAAGATTAAAACAAAATGAATTTGGAATTTTTTTTTTTTTTTTTTTGAGTTGGAGTCTCGCTCTGACGCCCAGACTGGTGTGCAGTGGCCGCTCCCGGCCACCACAGCCTGGACCTGCTGGGCTCTGGCAATCCTTCCACCTCAGCCTTCCAAGTAGCCGGAATTACAGGCATGCGCTACCACGCCCAGCTGATTTTTTGATTTATTGTAGAGATGAGGTCTCGCTGCCCAGGCGGGTCTCGAACCCGCGGGCTCAGGCAATCCACTCACCTCAGCCTCCCAAAGGCGCGGGATTACAGGCTGAGCCACCGAGACCAGCTGAATTTGGAAATTTAAATAGTAGGCATAAAAGATTTTTTTTCAAATGGTTTGCTCCTCTAATAAATAAGAACAAATTAGTTAGATTCTGGATTTAATCTATCTTCCAAGAATGCAATACTATCTCATAAACTTGATGGATCCAGAAAACCTCTATATCGGGCTATATAGTAGAGCTCATAATCATCCTTACTTGAACTCAAACCACTCAGTGTCCCCACTGAGTGCTCCTCCTTTCCTCTCTATCTCAAAAAACTCACTGCATCAACTGGCAGTCCCTCATCAAGTAAATGGTGCTAGGAAAACTGGCTGACCACATGCAGAAGATTGAAACAGGACCCCTATCTATCTCCATACACAAAAATTAACTCCAAATGGATCAGAGACCTAAATGTAAAACCTCAAACCATAAGAACCTTAGAAAATGAAGGACATACCCTCATGGAAATTGGAACTGGCATCCAATTCCTGAACAAAACTCGAAACCCACAGGCCATAAGGGATAAGATAGACAAGTGGGGCCTCATTAAACTGACAAGCTTCTGCAAAGTCAAAGAAACCATCAAGAGAGCAGGAAGACAGCCTACAGACTGGGAAAAAGTATTTGCCAACTCCAGGTCTGACAAAGGCTTAACATCTTGGATCTGCAAGGAACTCAAACGTGCTGAAAAGAAAAAAACAAACTCCATTATAAAATGGGCAAAAGAAATGAACAGACATTTCACAAAGGAAGACATCCGAGCAGCCAACAGACACATGAAGAAATGCTCAACTTCACTAATCATCAGGGAGATGCAAATCAAAACCACACTGAGATACACCTAACTCCAGTCAGAATGGCAATTATCAATAACAAAAAATAATAGCTGTTGGAGAGGGTATGGTGAAAAGGGAACACTCCTACACTGTTGGTGGGAGTGTAAACTAGTGCAACCTCTGTGGCGATTCCTAAAAGCTCTAAACATCAACCTCCCATATGACCCTGCAACCCCCCTACTGGGAATATACCCTGAAGAACTCAAATCACTCTATAAAAAAGATACCTGTGCACGAATGTTTATCGCAGCATTGTTCACAATAGCAAGAACTTGGAACCAACCGCCCTGTCCATCAAAAGAGGACTGGATTAAAAAAATGTGGTACATATACATGATGGAATACTATGCAGCCATAAAAAAGAACAAAATCATGAATTTTGCAGCAACCTGGATGGAGCTAGAGTCTATAATATTGAGTGACCTCTCACAGAAAGGTGATCTGAGTATCACATATTCTCACTCATATAGTGGACCTTGATCATCCAACACACTACCATAAGAAAATGACTGACAGTGGTGGGAAACTATGGGGAGGGGATGGGACTAATGGTAGTAAACATCTATCTGGAGACAGGGAGACACCTGTTATCAACAACGGAGCCTGAATGAAGCATATTTGTATACCTAACCCTCAACTGTACCCCACAATATCAAAATAAAAAATATTGATAATATAAAAAAAAAGGCAAACTGTTATTATGCAGACTCGTCCATTAAAAAAAAAAAAAAAGATGCTGAACTCATACCACAAATAACTTTTAAGCTATTATTGACCCCTCCCATCACTCAAGAACAAAAATTCTTATTGTGACAAATGCCGAAAAACTACGTAAGTCTACAGACTTTGGGCATTTTCAACACTAATTTGGTGTTCTCCACAATAAATTCCAAAATTCATCATTGCAATTTCAGTTTACTTTTTGTGTTTCTCAATGTTCAACAATGCCTATACGTACCTTATTATGTTCCTCTGCCTACAACACTCCTGCATTCTGTCATTTTGTCATACATTTCTTTTTGTGCTGTGCCATTTTCCTCAGCAGAAGATCTGTACATTAATTAATTGCCTAGCTCTGTGATTATATTTCAATTGGCATATCAGTTTTATGAGTAAAGAAACCAAATCTGTCTTTTTGATTATTGCTTCTCCAGCACCTATGCCTATGCACCATTGTTTTGGACTACAATAACAAATACCATAGACTGGATGACTTATAAACAACAGAAATGTATCTCTCACAGTTCTGGAGGTTGGAGGTTTGAGATCAGGGTGCCAATATGCCCAAGCTCTAGTAAGGGCCCTCTTCCAGGTTGCAGACTGCCAGCTTCTCCTTATATCTGCACATGGGTGGAGGGCGGGGGAAACAAGCTATCTCCTTGGTCTTTGCTAACAAGGGCACTAATCTCATTCATGAGGACTCCACTCTCATAACTTAATTATCTCCCACAGGTCCAACCTCCAAATACCACCACATTGGGGATTAGATTTCAACATTTGAATCTGGAAGAGGCACAAACATCTAGTTTATAACACCTGCATAATAGGTATATTCAATGTATTTGTACAATAAATGAATGGTTAAACCCTACCATAAAATGCTCTGGAATACATATTTTTGTCTAAATCCAAAAAATGCAAAAATTACATTATCTTGTTTACACAAAGCATCTAATTCTACATAAAATCTACTCTTTAAAGTACACAAGTTTAAAATCATTTAAAAAGCATTTTTAGCCTTTTTGCGTGTGGTAGCGAGCGCAGAGAGGGGCGCCATAAAGGCCTCGGGCACATCGAGGGAGTACAAGGCGGTAGGACGATGCAAGTGCCACACGCCCCCACTGTACCGCCTGCACATCTTCTCCCCCAACCATGTGGTCACCAAGTCCCGCTTCTGGTACTTGGTGTCCCAGTAGAAGATGAAGTAGTCCTAGGGGGAGATCTTCTACTGCGGGCAGGTGTTCGAGAAGTCCCCGCCGTCACCCAGTGCTACCAAGACATGGGTGCCCGGCACCGCTCTAGCCATACCCAATCTATCCAAATCACTCTACCCAAATCATGAAGGTAGAGGAGATTGCAGCAAGGAAATGCACCGGCCGGCGCTCAAGCAGTTCCACGACTTCAAGATCAAGTTCCCTTTGCCCCATCATGTTCTGCGTCGCCAGCACAAACCGGCTTCACCATCAAGAGGCCCAACACCTTCTTCTAGGGCCTCCCGGCCCCCAATAAGCCCCAGAACACCCGGAAGAAAAAAAATTTTATACCTATATTCTGATTCATTATGCTCCAAGTACTAATAATTACCCTCATCTCAGTTTCCCTGACTTTAATCTTAATGATCATAAAATCCAGAAGACCAAAATACGCACTAATGACCTCTGCCAATCACTATGACAAAAGATACTAATGGGGGACTAAGGTCTTTTGGAAATCATATTTGTGAGATCATCCAGTATAAAAGTGATGTGTGCGTGTGCTGTGCTGTGTATATAGCCAGAAGGTATATACACAGGCATGTAGAAAGCATTCTAGTGAACCAGAACTAGGTCCGCAGTCTGTAGCTGGAAAAGTTGGAAGAAGTCTAAGGCAGACAAGAACATGGTTGACCTTTCACACATATTAATACAAATGTTTGTTCATGTTGTACTCTATGCTGCATCAAAAATTAATAAAATGAGTGTTCATTCATTTATTTTCAGTTTATTTATATATCTTACCTCACTAATAGGCTATCACAAACAGCATTTCTAAGTAGGAAACTCTAATGGGTTTAGAAGCACAGAATTGTATGATTAAAATAGAAAGATACTGTGTGTGTGACATACTCACTTATCCTAATGAATGTATCAATGACAGCTTTGTGGAGGAGTTATTATTTCCTAAAATCAGCGCTCTCCAACTATATTGATGAGAACCATTCTTTGGTACTTTGTGGAAAACAATATGTGTCGAAGCTATATCACAGGGATAATGTTAATTGGCTTTTAAATGACAAGATGATTTGCAGCTAAAACACAAAATTAAAACACAAACACTATCTGCCTTGGTGAGATTTCTACTTTTAATCTTGATAGTTATGGAATTAAGTTTGCAATTTTCCTTTGCTCAGCGCCAAACACACACATACACACACAAACAGCCTCACACCCCCAATTTCCATAATCTTTTAAAACCAAAGCCGTAGGTCAGGCTAGTTCAATGCCTGCAGAAAGAATTCTGAGTGACATTTAAGTCAACCTTGGAAATAGCCAGTCATCTCTTTGCTTGGAATGAATACCAAAGAATGTCAATTTCACTTATTTTTAAGTACCAATGCAGGCACTGAAAAGAGAACAAGTTGATCATGTTTTGTTTTGTTGTTTTTTTGCTGTTGTTGCTATTTCTTTTTTTGGAGACTTATTTTGAGTTTTGGTTGTATTCAGCTTATTTGCAAGCTGATTTGGAGACTAAGCCCAATATCTAGTATTTATTTTTCTTAGTTTATAAATTCCTGCTGATATCTGATAACATAGAAGGCTCTACAACCTTAGAAGTCAGTTTCTTGAAGTGTTGAAAAAATTGACTTTTTATTAACTCAATAATTAATCATTCATTTCCATATGTTAGTCTTAGGTGCCCAAATGAGCCATCAATTTTGGGGGGATAGGGGAAA
Source organism: Carlito syrichta (assembly GCF_000164805.1). Classification (NCBI taxonomy): domain Eukaryota; kingdom Metazoa; phylum Chordata; class Mammalia; order Primates; family Tarsiidae; genus Carlito; species Carlito syrichta. The sequence continues at coordinate 309,235 of NW_007252328.1, forward strand.
ATATTACGCTGTGTTCCCACTTGACATAGATTTAAGCACACATTTAATCCATAAACACATACTGAACATATACTAATATCTGTAAGAAACCAAGATAGTGATTTAAGATAGGAAAATGAATAAGATGAGATCTCTGTCCACAAAAGTTTCATGAGAGAGACAGAAAAAGCAATAATTAAAATATAATGTGATGGAATCTATATCACATTGATGAAAAGAGTTCAAGATATCTGTACAGAGACAGCTGACTAACAACAGCTGTAACCTTTTATCAAGGGTTGCAGTTAGCTCATGTGGACCTTTCAGGGAGAATGCCCCACATCTACTTGTCAAATGGCTGGGTTCAACCAGAAACTGGAAAGTAAGGAAGCCCACTGTGGTAGTCCATTCAGATCCATTTCCCAGAGAACAAAACAAAGTGGTTAAAGGGAAAAATGTAGATCTTCAAACATAAATGAAAGATATCCAACACAGATGTAGACTAAAGGGTATAAGTTTGATTTTGACACGACAAATACAATGTATTTATAGGATATTTAAGCATGGATAGAAATTCAGGTTCTGAAATTCAGGAGAAAGGTCTGTTATACATGGATTTGGACTCTATCAATATACAGGTTATTTTATATATATACAGAATATATAAAATAACTAAGGAGGGGTAGAAAAATAAAAGAGCCCCCCAAAAAAGAATCCTGCATAAATCCAATACTTATAATGTGCTAAGGAAATAGAGCAGGAGTCCCCAACCCTGTGGTCTTTTAGGGGCTGGGCCACACAGCAAGAGGTGTGCAGTGGATAAGCCAGAGAAGCTTCATCTGTATTTACAGTCACTCCACATTGCTTGCATTACTGCCTGAGTTCCACCTCCTGTCATATCAGTAACAGCATTAGATTCTCATAGAAGTTCAAACCTTATTGTGAACTGCACATGTGAGGGATCTAGGTTGCACACTCCTTATGAGAATCTAATGCCTGATGATCTGAGATGGGGCTGAGGCAGTGATGCTAGCATTGGGGAGTGACTGCAAATACAGATTAATATTAGCTGTAAGTTTTGACTATATAGAGACCATAATAAATCAATTACTTGAAGACTCATATCAAAACCCTGTCATTGAATGGCAAGTTTGATGTATTTCAATTGTACAGCTGCATCTGGTGGCAGATCTTAATTCAGAATCCGAAACTTATTTTAGTCCATGTGTGACCCACCCATTATTTTATTTACCACCTCCATTCATGCCCTTTTTTTTCTTTTTTTTTATAAAGCAAGATTTATTGAGAAGACAGAAAAACTCCCACAGTGAGAGAGGACCTGAGGAGGTTGTCCTCTTTTTTTTTAAATGGTGAGTTGCAAATGATTTCATTATATATTACAATGTAATAATAATAGAAATAAAGTGCACAATAAATGTTATGCACTTGAATCATCTAGAAAACATTCTCCTCCTGCCCCTGGTCCATGGAAAAATTATCTTCCATAAAAGCAGTCCCTGATGACAAAAGGGTTGGGGACCACTGAAATAGAGTACATGAATAATATAAAAGACAGCATTGGCTAGGTGAGAAAAGAAACAGGAGAACCTATCATGAAGCACTTGGAAGAAATGGTAAAAGGGTTAAGTGCAATGAAAAGTTAAAATAAAATAAGTATCAAAAAAGATCCATTCAATTCAGTGATGAGGAGATAGCTGATAATCTTGGTGAAAATAATTTGCATAGAGAAGTGGACATATAAGCTGATACAATGGAATAAACGATTGCAGACATTGCTGAGTCTTTTATTTTTCTTCTTTTAATTTTTATTTTAAAATTGTGGGGTACAATTTAGGGTTAGGTATACAAGTATTCAATTGCTGAGTCTTAATGACCCCTAAGGCTAATGCTACCTTGGAAGGTACAATCCCAATGCAGCAAGAGAGAAGAGAGGAAAGGAGCAAAAAGCAGACAAGGGGGAAAGTAAATATGAAGAGGTGCATTTTGAGCGGACTACAGATTCATGAGAAAATATAGCCCGCTACTTGGTGTCTGGATTGACCATTTGGAGCTACCCACAATGTGGAACGACGGGGGAAAAAAGAAAGAGAAATCTGTCTGCTGGATTTCTAACAGCCCTCACCACACCCACTGTCTCGCATTGGTCAAAGTATATCTGAAGGAGTGCTTAATTCCTCCTGACTCCCAAGCTGTGGTGCATAGCGCTGCATCTGAGCCCTGACAGGGGAAAAGAGCCACAGCCTTTGTAGATCAAGTTAGCTCAGACATTTGTGAAACAGGTGTGATTCCTTCCTGGGCAAGTGTGATCTCGGCCATGCCAAAGCACAGCCCTTATCCTATGGGGAGTGCACAACAGCCAAGAGGTGAGGAGACAGCATGAATGTGGATCCTCTCCATTGAGCAAACACCTGAAGACCTAGAAGTCAGCAGGGCCCAAATACATCTGGGGAAGTGCATGGATTGAATTGAAGATAGGCAGGAAGTAAATTCTGATGGCATGGACAACATTTTCATGGAACGTGACCAAAAAAATGTAAACAGAATTTCAGGAGAGGGGAATGACATGGTAGAAAAAGCACAGACTCTAGAGCAAGATTGCTTCGGTTTAGACTGCTGCTGCTCAACTTCTTCCTGCCTGTGTGATCTATCACAATTCATTTAACCTTTTTGTGCCTCAGTGTCCTTATCCATAAAATGTGTACATATTATTATCTATTTCATAAGGATGTTATGAGTTACTGTATATAAAACATTTAGAATTGTCTTCTGAACATACTAGGCACTATTTTAATGTTTGATAGGAGTCAAAGGATGATTCTGGTTTTGTTTCATAAACAATTTAACATCCTTTTATGCTAAGGAAAAAAAGAATGTAAAAGGAGAGACTAAAAATATATGAGAGAGATAAGAAAGTGTTGGTGATAAAATGATCACAAAGGATAGGATTTATTGATCAGGTGAAGGAAGTAGTACAAAATAGGCACTTGCTAATTGTATTCTTGTTTTTTGATCACAAAAATGTATTAGATCAACTAAAGTAATGCAGGGCTTGTGCAAACAATAATATTTGTAGTATTTACTTATCTAAATTTTAGCATATGTAATAATGAAATTCACTGTATCTATACACATAAGAACTCTAAATAATTGTTTGTTTAATGAATAAATAAGTGATTGGATGAAAGTTAATAATACTGTTCTGTCCAATCAGTTGCTACTTTTTCTACCGTCATCAATAATACAGGATGTTATGTCTTAAACTTTACATTAAGCCAAAGCATGGGAGGCAGCGTATTCTTAGAACTCAGGCTCATAGCCAATATAGTCTGGAATGAATTTTACAGTATCTGATGAGCCTGAATTGAGTAATAAGCACTCGTGTATCTGTCATATAACAATCTTTTCCTGAGGCTGCTATGTTCCCCCGTTTTTATGCCTAGGCTTCTGCCTTGTTTCCTTTTCACCATTGCAGTTTCCTTCCAGAAGTATCATTTAGCCCTAAACTCCAGACCATGTACTTGAATCTTTGGGTCCCTGCCTCTTTTGTCAGAGTAAGAAATGCTAGACTTGGTCCCTTGACCCTATCCAATGACCTAATCCCCTCTCCCAATCACTGACAACAACAAAACATTAACACTGTTCCCATATGATTGAGCACAGTCACTGCCTCAGTTTCTTTCTAGATGGATAATGGATGATACCAGCCCACAATACCTCAGGTTCCTTTGGAAACTATAGTGGACCATTGGATTCCTCTCCCAAAGACTAGCACTACACTGTTGGTGGGAGTACAAACTAGTTCAACCTCTATGGAAAACAGTGTGACAATTTTTTTTAAATGTGAATCGGAGTCTCACTCTGTTGCTGAGGTTGGAGTTCAGTGGCACACTTACGGCCACTGCAGCCTTGACCTGCTCTGGTGATCCTTCCGCCTCAGCCTTCCATCTAGTTGGAACAGCAGGCTAGTGCCACCACACCCAGCTAATTTTTTTAATTTATTGTAGAGACGAGGTCTTGCCAACTTGCCCAGGTTGGTCTTGAACCCCTCTGCTCAGGTAATCCTCTCAGTCTCCTGAAGTGATGGAATTAGAAGTGTGAGCCACTGTGCCCAGCTGCAATTTTTAAAGAACTAGAAATTGACCTTCCATACGACCCAGCAATCCCTACTCCTGGAGGAACTCAAATCATTCTACAAAAAAGATACTTGCACTCACATGTTTATTGCAGCACTATCCACAGTAACAAAAACATGGAACCAACCCTACTGTCCAAGGAAAGTGAACTGGACAAAGAAAATGTGGTACATACACACAATGAAGTAGTAGCAACCATAAAGAAGGGCAAAATTATGGACTTTGAAGCAACTTGGATGGATTTAGAGTCCATTATACTCAGTGATCTATCACAGAAATAAATAACTGAACACTACATGTTCTCACTCATAAGTGGGTCCTGAACATTTATCACAATACTACAAGAGAGCGATTGGCAATAGTGCGACACTGTGGGGGGTGCAATGGGGGCACCTAACATCACTAAGGGTACAGGATCCTAAACCAGGGGAAGTGAGGACCAATTGGAGGCCCAAACATCACCTGCACATAGGCCACTTAGGTACCTAATCCTAACTTGTACTCTACATCTTTACAATAAAATAAAGGAAAAAAAGAAAGAAAGAAATTGAATAATTTCTCCTAGGCTGTGATCTTTGCAGATTCCTCTCCTATCTTCCTTTTCTTCCCCACTTTTGTAGTGGAAATTCCAAAATACCTGATGACCAAGCCCACATATCAGTCAAGGAAAGACCACATATACAACAGTGGTAGTCCCATAAGATCCTAACACAGAATTTTTACTGTACATTTTCTCTTGTGATTCACAAATGTGTTGCATTGTGTTACAATTGCTTACAGTATTCAGTACAGTAACAGGTGGACAGCTTTATAGCCTAGAAGCAACAGGCTATACTATATTGCCTAGGTGTATAGTAGGTTATACCGTCTAGATTTGTGTAAGTACACTCTATGATGTTCACATACAATGACAGAATGATCTAACGATGCATTTCTCAGAATGTGCCCTTGTTGTTAATTGATACGTGACTGTATTCAATGAACAACATTTTGGGTTTTTTGTTTTTTTGAGTTGGAGTCTCACTCTGTTGCCCAGGCTGGAGTGCAGTGGCACGCTCCCGGCCACTGCAGCCTAAACCTGCTGGGCTCCGGCGATCCTTCTGCCTCAGCCTTCCAAGTAGCTGGAACTACAGGCACACACTACCACACCCAGATAATTTTTTTTTGATTTATTGTAGAGATGAGGTCTTGCCCAGGTGGGTCTCGAACCCATGGGCTCAGGCAATTCACTCACCTTGGCCTCCCAAAGCGCGGGATTACAGACTGAGCCACCGAACCTGGTGATGAACAACATTTTTAAAACCTCACAATTCTTCCTTTAATATTTAATTGAACAATGCCAAGTTCTCAAGTTCTTGCTGAAGACAGTTCTGATTCCAAAGGTAGTTTAATATGTTGGAAAGAACAAGGGCTTTGCAGCCAACAGCCATGAGTTCAAATCCCATCTGTGAAAATTACTTTGTGTCACTTTGGGCAAGTTACTTTGTTTCTCTGAGACTCCACTTCGTTACAAAAACAGGGTTAATACCTGCCACAGAGGTTTGTTTGAGGGATAAGTGAGATAACATATCTAAAGCACTCAGTCCAGTGCCTGGAAATCAGGGGAAGATAATTCCCTCCCTTTTCACTCCTTTCCCCTGGTAAAATGAACTAAAGATCAAACAGACTTCAGAATCAATCACAATCAGTTCTATTCCTGAAGACATCTTAAAAATTTTATAAGCCACTCCAATATCAGAAATATGACTCGCAAGCCTTAATTGTCTACATTTTACCCGATGTGTGGATTAAGCAAATTTGAGCAATTTCATACATTGGAAGCATATAAAGGCATTTTAAAAACAGGAAATTATTTATTTATTTACTTACTTTGCAGCTCCTGGTCATTTTGAGTGTACAATCATTCTTATTGTTATGGTATAATTTTGCAGTTGTAAATTTTAGACATATAAATAGGAAGGGTCCTTTAAACTTGAGGAGTTTTGTACTTGCTTTTCCTGAAGTTAGATTATGTTCAAACAATTTATCCAAAAGTCTAAAGCCTCAATATTGTTTTTCTCGGATGCATCCAAATGTTCAAGGGCCTTCTCGGATTACCTGAAAATTTATATGCATTTCTTCAAATTATCACTATACTAATGGTGTGTCATATACCTAGAAAATGAAATAAATCCATCCTCTACTTTGTCCATCAAGACAAAGAAACAAATTGGATAATTTCTCCCAGGCTGTGATCTTTGCAGATACCTCTATCTCCCTTTTCTTCCCCACTTTTGTAATGGAAATTCCAACATACCTGATGACCAAACCCACTGCAGCTAAAGCATGCTCATTCAAACAATGATTTTTTTTCTTATTTCAGAGAAAAGAAAAAAACTACAGATTATGGTATTTCCAGCAACTCTGTCAGATATCTCTTTATTAAATTTGTGTCATTCAGGTCTGTAATCCCTGCACTTTGGGAAGCTAAGGCAAAAGGATTGCCTGAGCGCAAGTAGTTCGAGACCAATCTGGACAACATAGTGAGACCTTGTCTCTACAAAAACAAACAGATTTGTGTCATCACCCAGGCATCAAATGCATGACTCCAATTCTTAGTTTTGATATTTGCTTCTGCTCACATGACTGTATTAAAATATAACAATAAATTTCTTTGACATGCCACCTATTGATAAAGGCAGTATATACTCCTCCTCTTGGGATCTCTAACTATTTGACCCATAAGTGACATTATACTAGTTTTCAGGTAAAGAACTTAAAAAACTGACAGCTTCCACTACCTGATTTTCTTGGGATATTTGCTCTTGAAAACATGCTGTGAGGAAACCCAAGGTGTCTCATGGAGAAGCCTACATCCAGAAGAACGAATAGCTAGCATCAACTTGCCAGCCACGTAAGTGAATGATCTTAGATGTGGATCTCTAGCCCCATTTGAGCAGTCCCACGTATTCCTTCTGAGCCTACCAAAACTTCAGATTCATGGGTAAAATAAACAATTGCTACTCTTTTAAGGTACTAAGTTTTGGTACCTTGGTGTGTGATGCTGGAATACACAACTGGAATAGTCCTCAATGGTTAGATTTCATATTTAGTTTAAATAACATTTGAATATAATTGATGGGCCATGCACATTTATGCTGAAAAGGGTAATGGCCTCAAATTGTCTACACAGTATCTATCCTCTGCCATTACCTCTCTGATTTGATCTATATCTTTCTCTTTTTTCCATTATTCCTAATGTGTTATCTCTTCAGAGCTCCTCATATTTACAAAGAATGCACTTCACTTCGAACCTTTGCATTGCTGTCTATCTGCCTGAAATTCTTTTCTCACAGTATTCTCTCAGATCATCTACTTCTAATCTTTGCTAAAATATCACTATCTCAATGAGGACTTCTCTATTTAAATTGTAAATACATCTTTGTTTACCTTGCTATAATTTTCTTCATAATATTCCTTAACTATTTGTTATCTTTCTATCAGTAGAATGTAAGATCAATAAAAACAGGTATTTTTCATCTTGGGTTTTAGCAACATAATATTTGGAATTCAATAAATATTTGATTACTGATCACAAAATATATAGAGATGAGCTATTGCTAAATGATATACTTAGCAATATGTTCTTGGAAAGGAATATGATACCATCATCTTGATAAGTGAGCTATGACATAATCAGAGGTTTAGCCGGGCGTGGTAGCGCGCGCCTGTAGTTCCCACTACTTGGAAGGCTGAGGCAGAAGGATTGCCGGAGCCCAGCAGGTCGAGGCTGCGGTGGCTGGGAGCGGCCACTGCACTCCAGTCTGGGCGACAGAGTGAGACTCCAACTCAAAAAAAAAAAAAAAAAAGAAATAATCAGAGGTCAATAGTGTGAGGTTGGGGGGAAAGAAAGTTTAAAAGTACAAAGTCCTAAAGTTTAGGGTGGTACCTACAGATGTATAGTTTGGAACCCAGCAGCCAAATTTAATGTCACTACAGATCACCCATATACCCAGCTATGTTATCTCTTTGTAAATAGAGGATTTTCTGTATGTAAAGTGTATCACAACCAGCTGAACTTGTGCATTGTATTTTCTAAGCATTCCTTATAGACAAAAACTTATTACAGTAAGTGTTTAAAATTTTTAGACTGTCAGTTACATAGCACATAACCGAGAAATTGTTTTACACATACACAGTTGTGTCCATATATAGGAAAGTTTCTAATTTAAAAAGTTTGTAAATAGAGAATTTTCAGTATATAAAGTGTAGCTGAATTTATGTATTGTTATTTTCTAAGCATTCTTGATAGGCAAAAATTTATTACAGTAAGTGTTTAAATCTTTTTAGACTGTGAGTTACATAACACATAGCTGAGAAATTGTATTACATATACACAGTGACATCAGCACACTCAATCCAAGAAACAAAATATTTCCAGCTCTCCAGTATTTTACATGTTCCTTTCCAAGTATACCCCTTTCTATACAATGAGAAGTAACTGCTGCCCAGTTCTAATGGTTACCTAAACTTTCTTTTATAGTTTCAGTACTCAATTATGCTTCCATAAGAAGTATAGTTTAATTTTGTCAATTTTTGAACTTTGTATAATTTGAAATAATCAGTTTGTATACTTTTGTGTCTGACTTCTCTTGCCTAGCATTGTCTTCAGTGTCATTCATGTTGCAGGTAGTCATAGTTCATTCCTTTTCATAGTTATATCCTATTTTATTATCCTAAAATATGTATAATAAAATATTTCCTTATACATGTTTCATACAAAATATATATTTCATTATATAATATATAATTTACGTATTATAAAATATACCACAATTTATTCTTCCAGTAATGAACATTCTAATTCTTTTGAGTTCTGCTCTTTTATAAACTCTGCTAAGAACATTCTTGTTATGTATCCTGGGGCACACAAGTATTCAGTACTTTCAGGAAGAATCTAGGAATAGAACTGCTGGATCTTAGGAATGAATGTCTTCAAGTTCACAGAATAATACCAACTTTTCCTAAAGTGGCCATATCAGTTTTGATCCCCACCAGCAATATATATGAGTTTAGTTGCCCCTTATATTTATCAATTCTTGTTTTGTTTTGTTTTGTTTTGACCCCTTGCTTCCTTTTCTTCAACTCTCTCTACCTCTCTGTTTTTGCTCTTTCCAGCTTTTGAAGAGAAAATCATAATTTTATTGTGGTAATATTTATCAATCTGTTCCTTTATAGTTATTGTGCATGTGTATGTTTTATAAGAAACCTTTAACAGCCTGAGGAGAAGAAGATAGTATTCTATGTGGTCCCCTAAAATATTTTTGGTTTTGCCTTTCACATTTAGGTCTACTATCTTCTTAATTAACTTCTGAGTGTGAGTAAGAGATCCAATTTCATGTTTTTTCCAAATGTATACCCATGTGTTCTAGCTCTGTCTTACAGCCTTTCTCTACCACCTTGTAGCACCATCTTTACTACAAATCAAAGGTTCATATGAGTCTGTTTCTGAATTCTATTTTGCTCTCAATATTGTGAAACTCAACTATTTATCAAATCCTGCACTAAAAGTGAAGTTTAATTCCTATATCTTTATAGTGAGTCTTGACATTTAATAGAATGTGTGATCTCAAGGATCAGCTACATAATCTGTAGCATCCACCACAAAATAAGAATGTGGGGCTTCTTGTTCAGAAAACATTAAGAACTTAAAGATGACAACAGCAAAGCAAAACTTCAAAATAAGAGCAGCAAAACATGGAATCCTTCTAAATGCAGGAACCTGCACAATTACACAAATCACTTGCCCATGGAGCCAGTGTTGCTTCCACCCTAAATTTTAGTGTCTATGGATAAAGCTTTATTGAAATAAAGTTATGATCCTTCTTTAAAATATTATCTATGGCACCCTTTGCACTACAACAGCAGATTGAGTAATTACAACAGAGACTATGGTCACAAGTCTAAAATATTTACCATCTGGCCCTGTAAAAAAGATAGTCTATCCCTGCTTAAAATTCTAAATATAGTTTTAGAGGAAGCAAGGAGAATTTATGGAGGAAATAGAAGCTGGACTTTGTACTGAATGATGAGCAGGATTTGAATATGTTAAGATTAGGGGAAATATCTCCTAGAAGTGAGAAAAACATGAAAAATTATTGAGATCAGGAATAAATATAGGGAAATCAGGTCAGTGAAAAGAATGATCTACTAACACAGAGCATCTACTTTGAAAAATAATATAAGATTTTAGAACTAGGAAGTATCCAGAAAACTCTGGAAAATAGATTCTAATTTTTAAGAATTTTTTACAAGATGAAGTAAACCATGTTTAAATACATTTTATCATGAGACATCTGTAAAATATATGATTTTCATTTTGAAGGACAGCCCAGAACATGGTGAAAAATGAGGCAAACTTATTACCCCTGTTCATTATTATAAATCACCATTTTGGCTTCGATTATGTTTTCCCTTAGTTATACCTGGCATCTAAAATAATCTTATACACACATATGCCTCTCTGCATAACCTATCAGTTACTTTTCCTATTCTGTTTTATCAATATTAACCCAGAATAATGACTTGTTTAATATTTTCTTTAACTCAGATCATGTGCTCCTTAAACAAAATAGCTGATTTATGACCCTCCTATATGGCACCATTTGAAGGGGCTACTATTTACCCCCCAACAATAGGCAACTTGATTACACTTCAACTTTATTGGGAAATCTGATTCATCTCACTGGGTTTGAAGTCCTCATACACAAACTAAACTATTTCATTCTTTCATCTACACACTGATAAGTCAATCAAGATGCTATTGCTACTATGTGCCAAAGTTGTTTGGAAGTCATACCACAAAGTAGGAACACTTGTGTTTAGTGCCATCTCAGCATCCTATATGCTTACTCTCATAACACAACAACTAGGCTTTTCCCAGTCTCCAAGTTCAGATCTCTGTCAAATAAATATATTTTTCACCTTCTTCCCTCTTGTGTCAGTCTTCTCTAACTTGCTCGTGACTAATGGCAAATTCATGTTAGGTCCCGAAGAGATCTAAATTTTAACTGGGGATTTCTGAAAAAAAGCAATGATTTCAAATGAAAAGAATACATTTTAAGGATACATTTTACACAATGCAGTGGAATTGATACTTGTAAGCAGGGTTCTTTCTAGCAATCTTAAAAAAATAAATCAGACCACGTAGGTAACTGTTATCCCTTTTTACCTTGATATCATAACCTATACAGCAGTCAATGTCCATTCCATATCTAGAGGTAGAACTGTTGTCCAAGGAACCCCTCAGGAGCTTAAGGTCTTAGAGGCTGAGTGGGCCCCTGAGACCAGTCTGAAGTCACACCACTAAGGTTATTAAGGCAACCCCCTACCTACTGGAATATACTATTCACTCAAAAAGAAATATTTATAGGGTTTGTAGAAACCTCTGGGCTCCATAAAATAAAGGATTTGCATGAAATACCCACTTCAACTAAATTCTCTCACAGTTCATAGGAGATATTCACTTGCTGAAGTTCAGTACTTAGCTGACGAGTTTAATTATTCATTTGGTTCTAAGCTGCATGAGGAAAGCAAGATAGGTTCAGCTGAGCAAATCAGACCCTGAGCAAGGCAAGAAGCCCACATCTGCTGTCTCCAGGTCTTTTCATGTTTTTATAAGCCCAAATGCCATCAAAGTACCCGCTGCAATTCATGGTGTAGGGTTCATGTGAAAGTCTGAAGGTCTATCATTTCATCATTAATAGTTGTTGCCCATAGATTCAAATTCAGGAAATGGGAGCAGTGGAGGAGGGAGGAATTTTTAATTTTTACTCTGCTTGTTTTGTAACCTTGGAAATATTATGAAGATAGTGTAACCACAACCCTCCATAGCTCAGATGTGCCACTAGCTCTCCTTGTTTACAGAGAGTCTCAACACTAGTCTCAGCTTTGTCTAAAATACAGGCCTCATGTGTTCCATAAGTACTATTTGATAATGATTATCACTTCCCAGTCACCAGTTTTAGTTTTTCTGTTACTATGAAGTTATTAATATTTGGTACCAGATGGCACATTCAAAATAACTTGGATGGAAGTTGCTATTGAAATGCTAATGACTGTTTAGTTCATTCTGAAGAACCAACTCATGAAACCGTAACTCAGGTTTAAAAGTCAGAGAGCAATTGAAGCGCTCTAGAGGAAGTAAGAAGAACACAAATTCTTGGCCTGATGATGTAAAGGAACTAAGCAGCTTCATTTTTACCATTTGTGTACAAAAAACCCAATAACAACCTGGATTTAGCTATCTAGATATACAGATATAAACACCAGTTCCTAATTATTGATTTTAAAACTAAACATTCCCATGAAGAAATGTTACAATAAATAAAAATTTTATAACAAAGTACCTCTTCAATTTTGGTTCTCAAACCACAGCATAAGTATCATTTGGGACCTCGTTAGAAATGCAAATTCTGGGACCCCAATCCAGACCTCTTTAATCAGAATATCTGGAGTTGGCACAGTAGTTTTGGTCCTAAGAAGTTCTCCAGATAACTTATGTACACTAATATTTGACAAGTACCAATAATGCACTGGTATCATGTAAGACATTGGGATCTCAAATACAAATGCTTGTAGGATCTAAGTCAGACATAATACAAAGGTCACTTTGCTGGGCTGAGACCTGTGGTGAACACTTATGTTCTATTTAAAGGACGTGCAGCTTTTGCTGATGTTGCCAGGTAGGGATGCGCCTCAGTGTCAGATTTTCCAACATTTCAGGAAAACTCCCAAATCTAAAATTTCAAGTAAAAATTCCATTTTTTTTTAAAATGTCAACAAATCTCAGGACAAACCAAAGCTCTGTGGTAAGGGTGTCTGGCATATTTGAGAAATAGACCAGAAGTCAGAGTGGCAGTTCCATGTGAGATGAGGAAGAGATTGAGCAGAAAAAGTAGATGAAATTAGAGAGATAAAGACCAGAAGGTGTAGGGTCTTGTAGGCATTGAAAGTGTTTGGATTTTTTTTTTTCTGAATAAAATAGGAATGCAGGGGAGGGCATTGAATAGAGAAATGTTAAACTAATTCATATTTAAAAGGATCGCTTTCATCGAGGTAAAACGAAGACCAGAGATAAATCACCAGTATCTCATCCAATAATGCTCTATAATATAATTGTACACATGAAAAATTCAATCATCCAATGTTAGAGGTAGATCTTAGTATTAGTTCTGGATAGAAATCAGTAATATAATGGGTTCCCGGCAAGTGTCTCTCTAGTCTATAATGAGCACCTCCAATGATAAACTATTTCAGGAGAGACAATTCTATTTTCAGATTCCTCTAATACTTAGAATTAAACCCCAGCCTCCTTTTCTTTTTTTCTATCCATGCTTCCAGTTTTGTTCTAGAATTCAGAACTAGGATAAGTCCATCTTCCACATGGCCATGCTCTATTTTTCACTTGAGTTCATTCAACTTTTCAATAAAATATGGTTTTATGTTTCCTCTCAAAAAGTTCCCTTTAAAGTAAATGCCAAAATTTAAGTACAAATTTCCAGTAAGAGTGGATCATTGCAGAATGAACCAGAACTATTATATCCTTTAGTCAGGTTACTTACTTTTTGCCTTGTCACACTATTTATTTCTATAGTTTGCTGTTTAATCAAATTCTTAAGTATTTTCATGATTATGTAAAGCCACATTTCTACATAATTCAGAAATTATACAACTGGTCTTTCTAACCCAAGTGGAAGATTCTACATTTATTCTAGTTTCATTTTGTTTTATTATAGCAATGCTGCCAGCTATTAATCTATTTTTATGTGATTGGTGCCTAATATATTTATATTCCTCCTACTCTTGTTATCTGCAATTTAAGCAAATATGTACTTTATGTCCTCAAGTCATTCATATAAGTGTTAAATAGGACAAGGACCAATGACTTTGGGAAATTATCTAACCTGATCTAGTCACACTACCTTCTTGTATCCATGACAGACATTAAAAATTGATCATGGAACTCTTTTCTACAGAACTCATTTCTGATTTTGAAATTTTTCTCAACACAGCATTCTATGTAGCCACTACTAACCAGTGATATTTGGCACTTGAGATGGAGATGATCTGACATGCTGAGCCCTGTATAAAGCACAGTATCATGCTTCAGAACCATATTTACTAGTTACTGTAGTATTAAACCTACTTTAAAGTATGTACTGTTGATTCTTTTCTTGTCAAATTAAAAATCACTAAAAACGAATCAACTTTTAAAATTTCATAGAACATGTTTTGTTTCTCCAATTGTTAAAATTTTTTAAAAATTAAAGATTCATTAATTCTCACCTGGATCATTTCTAAGCTGATGCCATTTCCTCAAGCTTTCCCCTGCTCCAAATCATTCTCCACATTGCCAGCAATTGCCTATTTTTATCCGTTCATTCCTTTCAGTTCATAAGTATGTTTTATGTTTGTCCTATATGACAGATATAGTGGTAGACTAATGGATTATAAACTCGAGAAAGACATCAACCCTATTTTCAGGGACTCCACAATCTAGAGAGAGAGGAAGACAAATAAACTCTTTATTATGATGCAACATGGAACAAACAATGATAATGAAATGTCCAACGTGGTAACAAGACCATCTATTCTAGTTCAAAGGAGATGGAGTTCAGAAAGAGCTCCCTCGAGTTACTGCGTGGGGCCTTATGAGTAGAGATAGGTGGATATGGAAAGACTGAGAAAAGCATAGAGGTAAGATGAGGTAAGAAATGATAAGGATTGGTAAGACAGGCAGAAGCGGTAGTAGAGGACAAATTTTGATAGGCATGATAGAAAATGGAAAGTCTGGGCGACTAACTTAAACTATGTCTTTTGGGTAATGGAAAGCAATAGAAGGGAATGACATACTTAGGTTTGAATTTCAAGCTGATCACTGAAAACTGGGTTGATGATTTATTTGGAGGAGCCATGACTATAAACAAGGAAACTACCTCACAGGTTATTTCAGTAGACCAGGTAAAAAAAAGTCTCTGATCTAAAACAGTGGTAGTAGAGCGGTAAAGAAACAGAAGGGTTAGAAAATTTAGGAAGTGAAATATACTGTTAAAACTTGTTGATTGATTAGATATTGAGATGCAAATATAGAAGCATAAAGAACAGTTATTTTTTTCTTGAGCAACAGTACAGATGGTGTAGTCATCAACTGAGAAAGAGAATATTGGGAAGGAGCAGAAACCAATTTAGAGCATGTTTAGTTTAATGTGTTTGGGACCATCTAAGTGATGTCTTGCAAACAGATATTTTAAGTCTGAAGTGCAAAGAAAAGGTCAGGGCTAAAGATTGTATTATTAGTTCTCCACATGGCCTAGGATATAGACAAACCTAGTCTGCAATTCCAGATCTGCTCCTCACTCTACATACTCCCAACTACAAACACTAGCTCCTAATCTTGTCAACACATTTTATTCCACAGTCTTGTTCCCATGTTTCTGATGCTCCTATGCTGTAGTGTGTATCAGTAGTGTGATTCTTTTTATTGCTGAAAAATATTTTGTGTAGCTATTTCATTTTTTGTTAATGTATATACTATATTTTGTTTATCCATTCACCAGTTGATGGACAATTAGTTTGTTTCTAGTTTAAGGGTATCATCAATAATGCTATAAAAAACAAACATAAGTATTTGCATAGAAATAATGCTATAATGAACAAACATAAGTATTTGTGTGGAAATATGTTTTCATTTTTCTAGGATAGATATCTAAGAGTGAAATTGTTGGACTGTATGATGTTATGTTTAATCTTTAAAGAAATTGTTTTTCCATTTTCTATTCCCATCTGAGGCTTCCAATTTAGCCACATATTCACCAATACTTGGTATTGTCATTATTTTTTACAGCCATTTTGGTGGGTTTGTAGAGGTGTCACATTATGGTTTTAATATGCAATTCTTTAATGACCAAAGATGTAAAGTATTTTTCATGTACTTATTAGCCATTCATAGATCTTCTTCGGAGAAGTACACACTAAAATCTTTTGTCTATTGTTAATTAGTTATCAATTGCTTCATTTGGAAAAAAACTGTTCCAAACAGTGACTTAGAACCAACAAGATAAAATAATTATATCCTACAGTTTTTAGGGGTCAAGAATTCAGTAGCATCTTAACTTAGTGTTTCTGACTCAGGGTCTCTCATGAGATTGCAGTTAAGATGCCAATCATCTGAAGGCTTGACTGGGGCTTCCAAGATGTTTCATTCACAGGACTGTCAGCTGATCATCTCATAATGTGATAGCTAACTTCCCTAAGAATGATAAACCCAAGAAAGAAAGCAAGATACAAGCCTTATCTTATTTTATAGTTTAGCCTTAGAAGTGACATACTATCACTTCTGCTGTGAAACAATGTGGGAGGACACTTCACAAGGGAATATCAAAAAAAGAGATCATTAGAGGTTATTTGGAGACTGGCTACCACAACTATGCTTTAATTGGGTTGTCTTCTTATGAGTTGTAAGAATTCTTTATATTCTCAGGCTACAAGTCCTTTATAAGATATGTAATTTGAAAATATTTTTTTCCTAGCCTAGGCTCATCTTTTCATTTTCTTAATGGTGTCTTCTAAAGAGCAAAAGTTTTAAATTTTGATGAAGTACTATCCATCATTTTTTTAAAACTAGGAAAACTGCACTTGTGGCTTATCTAGGAAATCCTTATTTACAGCTCCTAAAGATTTTCTCTGACAATTTCTTCTAAGAGTTTTACAATTCTAGCTATTACATTTAGGTCTATAATCTATTTTGGGTTAATTTTTATGTATAGTGTGAGACAATCATCTAAGTTCATTTATTTTACTTATGAACATTCAATTTTCCTAGAGCCATTTCTTGAAAAGGCTTTGTTTTCCCTTAAATTGACTTATCAACTTTATTAAACATCAATTAATTATATATAAAAGGGTTTATTTCTGGTCTTTTAGTTCTGTTCCACTGTTTCATTGATGCTATGCCAACCCCACACCTATCTTGATCACTGTAGCTTTATAATCAGGTTTGAAATCAGGTAATATAAGGTTTCTAACTTTTTTCTTTCTCAAAAATTTTTTTGACTCTTCTAAGTCCTTTGAATTTCCTCATAAATTTTGGAATTAGTTTGCCAATTTCTAAAAATGGTACAATGTTTGAATATTCCCTAATATTTAGTTCTAATTCTCTTTTGATATCTCTAGGGTTCATAGTTATATTCCATTTTTCTTTCATAATTTAGCTAATTTGGATCTTCTTTCTTTTTTTGTTCTGGTCACCGTACCTAAAAGTTTGCCTATTGCATTGACCTTTTCAAAAAACTATTCTTTGGTTTTAGGAATTTTCTGTTATCATTTTTGAATTTTCTATTTTTTTCCATTTATTTCTGTTCTGGTTTTTATTATTTTATTTCTGATTATTGCTTTGTGTTCAAATTACTCTCCTTTTTCTACTTCTTTCTAAAGTGAAGGAGTAAGCTGGGCATGGTGGCTCAGCCTGTAATCCCAGCACTTTGAGAGGCCGAGGCAAGAGGATTGCCTGAGCCCACAGGTTCAACATCAGCCTGGGGAACTTGTTGAGCCTCATCTCTACAACAAATGGCAAAAACTAGCTGGGCGTGGTGGCGTGTATCTGTAGTTCCAGCTACTTGGAAGACAGGCTGAAGGATTGCCTAAGCCCAGCAGGTCGAGGTTATGGTGGTCGTGAGCGTGCCACTGCACTCCAGCCTGGGCAACAAAGGGTGAGATGCTAACTCAAAAAAATAAATAAAATAAAGTGGAGGGCTAAGTTATTGATTTGAGACCTTTTAAAAAATAATATAGGCATTTAAAGCTATACGTTTTCCCCTAAGCAGTGCTTTGCTATATTACATACACTTTGATACCCTATATTTCCATTTATTCATTTCAAAATATTTTCCAAATTTATTTCTGATTTCTTCTGTACCTATGGGTTATTTAGAAGTGTGTTAATTCTCAAATATTTGGAATTTTCCTAAAACTTCTTTAATTGCTGTTTTCTTATCTAATTTCATTGTAGTCAGAAAACATAGTTTAAGTAAAATCTATTTTTTAAAAGTAAGATTTGTTTTACGGCCCCATATATGACCTATTCTGGAAAATGTTCTGTATGCATTTGAAAACCATGTGATCATGCTTCTGTTAAAGGAAATGTTTTACTATTGTCAGGTCAGTTAGGTGGATAGAAGTGTTCAAGTCTTTAATATATTTGCTGATTTTCTGTCTATTTGTTCCACCATTTAGGATTTATTGAGAATTTAACACCAGGTTGAAACAACTGATCATAATTTTTAAATGGTCTGTTTCTCCTTTAATTTTGTCAAAAATTACTTAATATATGTCTCTGTTGTTAGATTTGCTTATACTTGTAATTGTTATATATTCCTAATATTGATCTTTTTATTATTATGTTTCTCATAGTTATTTTCTTAAATTGTATTTTCTCTGATATTAATATAGTTATTAAGTTTCTTCCCATGAATTCAAGTTACTGTCTCATATCATTTCCTTTAAAACTGAATTTCCTTTAGTATTTCTTCTAAGGCAAATATGCTGACTGCAAATTCTTTTCTTCTTTCAACTTTTTCAATATGCCACTGTGTTACATTTTGCCTCTAGTTTTTCCAGTAAGAAATCAGTCATTCATCTTATTGCTGTTCTCTTGTATGCTTTCAGTTTTTCCAGTAAGAAATCAGTCATTCATCTTATTGCTGTTCTCTTGTATGCTTTGCCTCTGAGTTTCAGTATTTGACTATGATGGGCCTGTGTATGAATCTCTTTGTCTTTATCCTGGAATACAATGAGCATCTTGAATCTGTATATTGTTTTAATCAAGTTTGAGAAGAATTTTGGTGGTTATTTTTTATAGTTTTTTCTATCCTGTCTCTTCTTTTTGTGGGACTCACATATATATTGGGATTACTGAATGTTGCTCCACAGGTCTCTGAAATGTTATTCATTTTCTCCAATCATTTCCCTATCTTTTCTTAAGAATAAATTATCTCTATTGATCTATCTTCGAGTTAACTGATTCTTTCTTCTACCATTGTATATCTGCTTATGTTGTATCTGCTATTGATTTCATCTAGTAAATTTATTGCTTCCAATATTGTACTTTTCGACTCTAGAACTTTCATTTGTTTACTTTTAATATTTTAATTTCCTTATACGATGTCCTGTATCATGAGTTATCATACTTTCCTTCAATTCTTTAAACATTATTTCCTTTAATTATATGAAATATCTTTGCTTAAATTGAAAATAAAGGCCTTCTCAAGGACTGCTTTTTTTGTTTGTTTGCTTTTTCCTGAGTCACACTTGTCTGTTTCTCTGCATGGTTCTTCCTCTGTTGTTGCTGTTGCCATAGTTGAAAAGTGAATATTTTAGATCACAGAGTGTAGCAACACTGGATTGAGTTTTTTTTTTTTTTTTTTTCCTGAGGACTGCTATTCTGGATGATTTTTTTTGGTTCTATTTTGTTCATTTTGGTATATAATCTGGAATTAGTCTGGAATCTGTTTCCCTCACAGGGTCTGATTACTGATAAATCTACCCCATACTTTTTAATTGTTAGCCTAGTACCCAGTGGATCATCCTTATCTGTGTCTGTGTAGCTCAGCTGTCATCTAATGATTAGACAGAAGTGTTCAAACACTTCAAGACAATAAGGCTTCCACCTTGTGTTTGGGTTGGAGAGCCAAGGAACTGGTTGTTTGACTTACCTGTGGCTCATTTTTCTACTTTCCATTGAATGTTTAGTAACTCCATTTCTTTTTTTTGAGTTGGAGTTTCACTCTGTCACCCGGACTGGAGTGCAGTGGCCGCTCCCGGCCACCGCAGCCTCGACCTGCTGGCTCCAGCAATCCTTCCGCCTCAGCCTTCCAAGTAGCCGGAATTACAGGCATGCGCTACCACGCCCGGCTGATTTTTTGATATACTGTAGAGATGAGGTCTCACTGCCCAGGCGGGTCTGGAACTCGCGGGCTCAGACAATCCACTCACCTCAGCCTCCCAAAGGCGTGGGATTACAGGCTGAGCCACCGAGCCCAGCTTTAACTCCATTTCTTAAATGTTGTTCTACTCTTGTCTACCTGCCTCAAAACCATGCCACATATTAATGTCTAAGGCCTGTCCCTATTCTTGAATTGATGGTCTCATCTTATATTCAGTCCCAGGGGCCTCCTGACACTGGTTGACTTTGCCTGCATGACCACCTACTAGCTATCAATACTCTCTTCTGACACTGGGTTTCTCTCTTATATTTATCAGTTCCTGCTTTGGTTTACACCATCAGCAACTGAGATCCCCATCTGAGTGAATAAGGTCCAATAGAAAAAGGAATTTCAGAGAGAGACAGCCCATGTTTCATCTATCATGGTGTTTCTGTGCCTGTTACAGTATTTTGTTTCTTATAACCACTCAAGATGTGTTTGCTGCATTAAATTAAGTAAAATGACTATAACTGTTTTTTTGAATCATCACCTTAACAGCATGTAAAGTTTTAAATTCTCAAAAGATGTGAGGAAGTTTTGTAATTTCATTTTTTTTTTTTTCGAGTTGGAGTCTCACTCTGTCACCCAGGCTGGAATGTAGTTACATGCTCACAGCCGCCACAGCCTCGGCATGCTGGGCTTAGGCAATCCTTCCACTTCAGCCTTCCAAGTAGCTGTAACTACAGGCATGCGCCATCACACCTGACTAATTTTTTGATTTTTATTGTAGAGATGAGGTCTTGCCAAGTTGTACAGGCTGGTCTCAAACCCATGGGCTCAGACAATCCTCTCACCTAGGCCTCCCAAAGTGCTAGTATTATTAAAGGCATGAGTCACCGAGCCCAGTAAGTTTTATAATTTCTAAACTAATTTTTTATGTGCTACCTTTGACCCTTGAACTGTGTAGACCCACTTGTATGTGGAACTTTTTCAATAAATACAGTCAGCCCTCTGTATGATGGGTCCCAAATCTGAAACCAAATGTAGATGGAAAATACAGTATTCAAAAGATTTGAAAACCACGTTTATAAAGAGCCAGTTTTTCATATCTGCAGGTTTCACAGAGCTGACTGGGGGACTTAAGTATGCGTGAATTTTGGAATCCTTAGGTAGTCCAGGGGCAAGTTGCCCCTCCAATACCAAGGGACAACTGTACTTGTCAATAAGATAAAGGGAATTTAAGAGTGATAGAAAAATTTTATCTATTCACACTTACACCAAATTTATGTGACGTATTTTTAAGTTATAAAACCAAAATGTTGTATCTAAATAATACTGATATTAGATAAATATTAGCTAGTATTATCTGTCATCTAATACATATTAGAGATGAGTATAACTTCAGTAATTAACCATTATGGCTGCCATACTCCCTCTCAAAGATATCCACAAAATAATTATTCTTTCCTAGAAGTATATACATATTAATTAGTTCCTATAGCATTTGAGAGAGTTTTGTTTTATTCCCATTAGTAAGGTCAGAAAATGTATCCACCTTAGTTAGCAGCAAATTAAAAAATTCTGAAGGACGTTGAGTTCACAGAGAAGATTGGGCACTCCAAGGGAATGACAAAACCAGAGGTAGGAATTTTTCACAGTCCGGAAATGAAATCATGTGGGTGGGTTTGGATTTAGTGTTGAAAATGTAGGAGTGTCACATTGAAATTCAACATTTAAATGAAAAGTCTCAAGGGGTTGTGGATTTAACGACTGGTACTGAGTATGCATATTAATATAGAGAAATTTGCCTTCTAAAAAATTGGATAATGATTTAGTCTAAGATTTTTAAAATGCCCAAAATACATCAACTTTGTTTGTAAACTGCTAATCAGCTTTTCGATGTTAGAGTCTAGGGATTACTTGAATATAGAAGACTTCATGAACAAATTAACAAAGGAGTTATTCATTTTTGTAGCACAGAAATAACACACTGATATTCTCCAAAGAAATATGTCCATTTTTATTAATCTCTGATTTCTAAAAGTCCAAGCCTAAGCAAATTATGTAGACATACACAAGCTAAGCTGAAGCGTTTACAGTCAATACCAAAGAAAAAAACAGTTAAATTGTGTAATCAAGTTCTATGAAATATTATTAAATTGTTCTGCATATATTAACTAAAATGTCATTAGAATCATAATAAACTCAAGGCAAATAATTCCAAAGTATAAATAACTCTGAAGTGTAGTAAATGTTGGTAGCAAAGTGAAATCATCTATCTGTAGACTCTAAACAAATTATTTTTTAAATATTAATAGTTTCTTGTTCAAATTCTCTCTATATATATTTCACTGGTGAGACTAAGAGACTTAGAGAACTAGATGGTTCTTTAGTGTAACAAATTATATATCACATCTTTGACCTGAAGAAAATAAAATACTTCCAAAACATTATATGTCTGTTGAGAAGAATGAAGAAGCAAAAGTGGCCAAAGGTGACATTCTTAAACCATGGATCAGAGACTTGGGTTATTCTATTTTGTCAATAACTGACCTTGGAAATGTTAGTTGGCACTATGGGTTTCAATGTTTTCACTGGAACATGAGTTTACTAGCATCAGATGATCTACAGAGGTTCTAAATTGGCAACCAATTGTCTAGATATGGCCAACATATATTTTGTTTAGACTGGGCTTTTAAACAAAACACTTTTTAAAACTGAAATATTTTACATAAAAATCTGGATTTCATTTTTATTTTCTGTTTTGAGACAGAGTCTCATTCTATCATCCAGGCTGGAATGCAGTTGTGAGATCATAGTTCACTACCACCTCCAACTCCTGAACTCAAGCAAACCTTTTACTTTGGCCTCCCAAAGTGCCAGGATTAAAGGCAGGAGCCATTGCACATCGTCCCTCATTTCTTTCTTGAAAAACTCAAATATCTGGCTTGACACAGAGCCTTAATTTCCACATGGAAATCAGCAGGGCATAGTGGCATGTGCCCATAGTCTTAGCTACTTGAGTGGCTGAGACAGGAGGATCACCTGAGGTTAGGAGATCAAGGTTGCAACGAACAATGTTCATGCCACCGCACTCCAGCCTGAGCAACAGAGTAAGACTCCAACTCAAAAATAAATTAATTATCTTTTTTAAATTTCCACAAGTTAATGTTTAGCTTGAGTTGTATAGTTATGTCAGTTTTACTCTCCTCTTTACTCTTAAGTTTGCATATGCACACTCACCCAGCAGATCCCTTAAAGTTCTAAGATTTTGAAGTTCTTTAAGAATATAATAAGGCATTGACTGGTTAGCATCTTGTGGTAAGTATCTATTTAAAAGAGACTAAAACCAAGGATGGCAAGAGAATAGTTATGCTCTGGTAGATAGATACATTCAAGGAAAAATTGGAATATAGGATATGTCTCATTGGGATGAACTTGGACTACCATAGAAAACCATAAGATCTCTGGAAAATGTGGGCATAGGAAAAGCATGGCATTTAGAATTTGGGCTAGGTAGTGCAAAACAAATTTTGAAATGGAATTGAGGAAGAAAAGAGTCATTTATTTTACTAAATGTCTATTTGATGCTAGACAATATACTAGTCTTTTCATGTCATTATCTACTTTGTTTATGGCTAGATAATGATAGCCTATGAGCTATCATCCCCATTATAAAGATGAAAAAATTTAGATTCACAAAGATTAAGTAACTTGTCCTCAGTCACACAGGTAGTAACTGTCAGAAGCATAATTTGCCCTTAACTCTGAAGCCATCATATTACCAGACAAGACTTTACCTTCTAGTTTGGCCTGTAGTAAAAACAGAATTGAGAGACCTGGACATGGGAGAGAATGAACATATCTTCATTTCATTTGCATACATATGAGTAGATTCTGCAGTTTTATTAAAGATATCCTCTCACTTGGGCACCACTTCAATTACCGATTAAAATATTTCCCTGTAAATTATAGTAGTATTCTTATTATCAGTTACATTCTTATTTTTATTTTTATTTTTTGAGTTGGAGTCTCACTCTTGTTGCCCAGGTTGGAGTGCAGTGGCACACTCATGGCAACCAGAGTCTCAACTTGCTGGGCTCAGGAGACCCTTCCTCCTCAGCCTTCCAAGTAGTTGGAACTACAGAAGCATGCCACCATGCCTGGTTAGTTTTTATGATTTATTGTAGAGACAAGGGCTCATCAAGTTGCCCAGGCTAGTCTTGAACCCGTGGACTTAGGCAATCCTCTCGCCTAGGCCTCCCAAAGTGCTGGGATTACAGGCTGAGCCACTGTGCCTGGCCAGCTACATTTTTATAAGCAGCTAGGTATATTAAGGTCATTCATTCACTTTGAAAAATTTAGATGCTGCTATTTTCAAAAAGTGAAGGCAATTCAAAACATACTTTATGGTAATTTTAAAATGCTAGGAAGAATTGAACCCATACCGAGAACTTAATTCTAAGTCTAACTTCATTCATTTGATTAATATTGATATTAATGTCCATTCAATCAAATTGTTTTCACAAAATCGACAGTTATGGCAAAATGGTTCTTAAAGTATACCTTGGCAGAAACACTCACATATACAATAAAGCCCTGAAAATGCAGCTTTTCTGAATTTTTAGAGTTCTGGGGAAAAATATAATATGTACTTATTTGCTTGATCTTTCTTTAAAAAGAGGGACTCTAATTACTTACATAAAAGATCAAAAGGAGACAAATGTTACCTAAGAATTAAAATTTTAATTTCTGACATGTGGTTGTGTTATTTAAAGGTTCACTGTATTCCATGACCTTTGTTGTCATGGTCATCACTAATTGCAATATGATCTCAGAAAAATAATCCTCAAACAGTCGGTATTTATTCAGTCATGTATATCCTTTACCATGTTATACTATTTCAGTAGTCCACATGCTCATAAATACTGGTTAAACTACATAATCAGCTGCACAAATGCATTATACAATTAACTTTTTCTTTATTTTAAAGATGATGAATATGATGAATATTTATTTATGTCATGATCCAAATTTAAATCTCTTTTACTTTAAAACCAAGGCCAAATAGCAAAGCCTCCCCTACTGTTTGTGCTCTATAGTATAACATCTCTTGATTACTCTGACAGAGTTCCAGTCACAGGTTGTGAGTCAGAAAGAGGATTTTCAATGTCCAGCAGCTAAATGTGTCAGCCATGACATTTCTGAAAGTTCTATTTTTATATACAGAGAGAAGGAAAAATCACTTCTTTGTATCTGTCCTTTGCAAAATTCTCAGTTTAACTCCAGCTTTAGATATGTACAATAGTGAATGCATTCTTAGTTAACATGACAAGTAACTGACATTTTTAAACTGGAATAATGCATGTAATGAAAAAATAATCTACACAAGTTTGTCCCCTCTGCATTCCTATTCCCTCTTTCACTCATAAAGCCTGTTAAAATGCAGTTGAAATAATATAAAATGCAATTCAAATGTCACTATTATCCTAATCCTTTTTTTCCTTCTATTATACAGCTTATCTGAAAATGTTGAAATGTAACTTGCTTGAGTTATAATATTATATGAATTAAGAGTCAGTATTGTTTGGAAGCTCCTTTTAATTGGTCTACAGGGAGATTTTCTGTATATATTAAAATGATTGTCTGAATTATAACGAACCTACCTTTAAACTTCTTTTGTGTTTAAATACATATTAGAGGCAAAACATTTTAATATTTCTTAGGATAGGTTTTATTGCTAAAGTTATTGGTTTGGCAATCTTGGCATAAATGGAAATTTCTGATTGGCTGTCATATCAATGTCAGTAAAACCCAGCAAGTGCATAGCTCTGACTGTTTTCCTTATTTTTATTTATAAATTCCGTTTCATAACAGCAATAAGATGCTTCAGGCCTTGCAGTTCTGGGGGATTATTGCACTTGTCAGGTGGTAAAAATCACTGGCCCCTCTGACTTGTGCTGTGGAACACCACTAGAGGCATGTAATCACTGAGAAATGCAATTCCTGGAATTTCCTAATGCTTTATTATGATATATCTAACTTTCAAAATAAGTGATTTATTTTGAAGGCTGGAAGTGTCATAAGAGTATCCAACTAGTGGCTAAGGAATGGAGAAAAAAATCAAAACATAGATCATAGAAGCAGAGAGAAATGGTCAAGCAGAGGCCATCTTACAATGAGTCCTAAAGTACATGAAAATCTAGCATTAAATCTATTTTATATTAAATTGAAAGGTTGCGTTATGATTGGTCAATATATATGTATGTTAGTATAAATGGTCTTACCATAGTATATTAAGTTTGTTTCCTTCCTAACAAATTGACATTATGATTATATATCAAAACATGCATGATATACATTGAATGAATAAATGTATGCAAATCACATTTGGGAAAATACAATTTTGTTACAGTGAAGGAACAACTACACACTTTCTTCTATTAAAAAAATATCCTATGTGATATAATTAGCATAGTATACCCCCAAATTAAAAGTATTGAAAAACATACTCTTGTAATATAAACAGCCTGATTTTTTTAAATAAATAGAATGTAAAATTCTGACTTAAATTATACAACAATAGATAAAGTTTAAACTTGCAGATTGAATTTCTATTTCTAAATAATTGTTTGGAAGTAAGTTTCTGCTTCTATATCTTAACAATTGTTCTAAATAACAATGTAAACTGAAGGAGTTCAAATGATCTTTTCTGAGAAAGAATACCAAAGTTTTTCTTGGAAAAGGGCCAGTTTTAGGTAGGGGGTGTTTATGGCCTAGGGAGTTACTGTAGCAATAGAAAAAGATTAATAATTTGCACATGTGAGATTCTTGGAAGGCAGGATACAGCTGTAAAGAATTAACCCCTCTTGAGAGACGTAAAAACACAGAGCAGCTGAGAGGAGACCTGTAGGGAAAGCCTAAAACCATTCAGGCTACAGATGTCCTCAAAGAGAAAGTACATGTGGGAACTGACAAGCTTTTGTCTTCGCTTATAAATGAGAAAATAACTTAAAAATTTTTTTAAGACAAAAGGAGTCAATTGTGACAAATTAAAATGTATTATTGAAATGTTAAGTAAGCATTATAATGAGTTATTTAAAGAAATCAAGTGCTTTACTACAAAACTTTGCTCATAGGATTACTTAGAATGGAACCATTTTGTTAAAGGAAGAAAGAGTGTACACCATAGATAATGCCCTATGCCTCTATTGTTCTGAAAAATCACTCTATTGTTTGACAGAAGACTCCATTTTCAGAATACATAGACCTAAATTTAAAAAGAAAAAAAAAATCAGAATAAGTTGTAGAAGAATACATAAGAGTTCCAACTTTCATTTTAACTTAAATTTGTGATTGTTTTTTGCTTTATGGAAGGGAAGGGTGACTATTATACTTTGATGGAAGAAACCCAACATGACTTTTTTAAAATTCTTAAAACACAGTTTTAAAGAATGAAGATATTATTGAAAACATTTTATGAAACCTCCTTGAAGTAAATCACTTTCATCATTCCAATTTTCTCTGAGCCTGAAGCGGGCGGGGGGGGGGGGGGGGGGGAAATACATACCTGACTTAATGTATAATTTAGTACCCAGGGCTTCCATCAAAATAATATGTCAGTGGTTTTCAAAGTGTGGTTTCCGTTTCCCTAGGAGGAGGGATGGATCTCTAAGACTCTTGAGATCAGACTTATTTTCATAATAATACTAAGACATTGTTGGTTTTTTTCACAATCATTTACTCAGGGGTATTCCATGGACTTTCCAGAGGCTACATGAATGCAATGACAACATCACTCAGGTGGCTAATGGAAAGTGTGCTTGTGCATTCCTGTGTTTTCTGGACTTTTCTAGATAAGCTTTTGGAGTTATCAAAATTTTTAAGAGTTTATGCTAGTAAAGTGAGGCCAAAAATGTTTGAAAGATATTAAAATATAGTCACCTGCCTTACTTCACAGTAACATGCTTACCTATGTCTTTAATGTTTTCAAAGTTTTCTGCATAGGATTAAACACATTGCAGTTTATATAATCATGATTTAAGAGTATATATCTCTTGTATATATGTTTCAAACTTTGCCCTTAGCAGCAGAACCTTTAAAATCAATGAAATAAAATCCTAAGTCTCAACAGCATATAAAATAGATAAAAGTAGAGTTGTTGTCTTGGAGAGAAGGAAGCACAAATTCTGGGTGGCCTCCTGAGATTCTTCCAGAGCTTCCTTGACTGCTACTGAGACATTATGGTAACCACAATACTATGATTTTAAATATACAATTACAATTTCTATATGTATTTTTCTATACATATTATTTTATTTTGTTTGTTTGGTTTCAATAAGAGTCCTGTGAAGTATCTAATAAGATACCACACTATATCACACTATAAAGACAAAGAAATTGAGAAGGTTGGAGATGTGAAATGAATGGTCCAAGGTCACACACTAGTAAGTGATGTGGCTAAGTCTGATTCCAATTTCTTCTCATTCTAAACCCATAGTCCCCTTCTGTATACCATTCTGGCTCTATTTATCATTCTAAATTGCTCATAAACTGAAGCATAATTTTTATAATTATTATATATTTGGCACCTTTCTCCCCTAAAAATGGAGAGAAGAGAGAAGGGCTCTGTTATTCAGTCTGAATTTTTTATAAGAAGTCTCTTCTAGCCGGGTTCGGTGGCTCAGCCTGTAATCCCGCGCCTTTGGGAGGCTGAGGTGAGTGGATTGCCTGAGCCCGCGGGTTCGAGACCCACCTGGGCAGCAAGACCTCATATCTATAATAAATCAAAAATCAGCCGGGCGTGGTAGCGCATGCCTGTAATTCCAGCTACTTGGAAGGCTGAGGCGGAAGGACAGCCAGAGCCCAGCAGGTCGAGGCTGCGGTGGGCGGGAGCGGCCACCGCACTCCAGTCTGGGCGAACGAGTGAGACTCCAACTCAAAAAAAAAAAAAAGAAAAAAAAGTCTCTTCTAAAGCCTTAACTGGGCAAGCATGTCAGTGAAAATAGGATTCACCAGGAAGGCTTGTTAGAATTGTCCTCTACCAACAGAACTAAGCAAACAGATTAATGAATTAGCTAATTAATTAATAGTAGAGTGAGAATAGCAGGGGAGTAATCATATAGTAAAGGAACACCCTGAGATGACATGATTTTTCCTCCTCTTTTTGCCCAATCCCAGTCTCTGCTTCCTTTAGTGGGCACGTTATAAGAAGAAAGAGAGAAATACCAAGATTTTAAATTCTTCATATATTTTATACATAGGAATTATCATATGGAGTTTTAAAAATAATTTATTTTCACTTAAGAGTCTGCCTATTGTACACTTTTTACACAGGAGCACATAAAGGCAAAAGAGTGAATAGTTTTATAGGGTCACAAAGGCAAGAAAACAGCTAAACAATGATTAACAATTTCCAAGGTCAATCTATAGTATGTTTGATTTAACCACTACACTGTATTTCTTCAATAGGTAGTTGTTAATAGACCATCTTTCCCTTTTCCATAAATTCTTCTGCTTTCCTCAACCTCCAGCATTGAAGCCTCAACTTTTATCTGTAGCTCAGTTATGTGTGTTTGGTGGGGGAACAGGACTTCAACAGCAGTATGATCTTTCTGAGGAATAGGTCAGTCTCCTACTGAGTTGGAATTTGCAACCTTCTTGGGGTTGCCTGGCCCAGATATTTTGTGTTAGAATAAACCCTGATTGTGGTCATTATTTTCAGACTTCAGTGAAATATCCACAAGCAGTTCTATCTATCTAACAGCTACATTAAAAGCTTTTGAATACCATTCCTATTAACCAGTGTATTTCTAATAATTTCTCTTTCCTGAAAATAGCATAACGCACACATCCAGTAAT
Source organism: Carlito syrichta (assembly GCF_000164805.1). Classification (NCBI taxonomy): domain Eukaryota; kingdom Metazoa; phylum Chordata; class Mammalia; order Primates; family Tarsiidae; genus Carlito; species Carlito syrichta. Next base: position 339,188 of record NW_007252328.1, read on the forward strand.
GGAAGCATTTGTCAAGCTGTGTTAGTTAATAGTAACTCTAATATAAAGACTACAGAATGTTCAGGGAAAATTAACCTAACGATTTAACACAATCCTATGTTTAATTAACACAATAATGTTTTGCATGCCAACTAATTCTACTGTCTAAAACAGCATTTTATCATACAAAATAGAATAATAAAAGTTGACATTTATATGATACTCTTTATTGCTGTGGTGTACACTGTTTATCTAATGTACACAGGGCTTTTGCAAGGTGAATAAAATTTATTATCCCATTTTACAAATGATAATAGACATAGTAGTTAAGTAATGTTCCTGAAGTTATATCCAAATCAGTGGTACTGATGAAAGTGGAGCAGAGAATTTTTATTTTCCAGTTAGATTCTTAAGCTTGTTACTTTGAAATTATTTTATGATCAGAAATGTTTCCTCTTTCCCATGGCATTGCTTACAAAATACCCACTGTGTTCTAGGGATTTTACACATGGCATCTCATTAAATCCTCACAAACCATTCTGTTAAGAAATGATTTTAGGTGAACTCACTGAAGTTCAGAGATGCTAAATAATTTGCCAGACTTAAGTATGACCAAATCAAAATCATAGCCCCAAGTTCAAGAATTCTCCTTTTAGTACCATGCCTCAATTTCTTCTTCTATAAACTAAAAAAAAAAAAAGAGAGAGAGAGAGAGAATAGAAGGGGAGTAATCATATGAGTTCCATATTTTCATAATTTCTGCCAACAATCACATATAGGAATAGCCCACAAAGGCCAATTCTTCCCAAGACAATCTAACAACAATTTTTCAAAAAAACCAAAAATATAAAAATAAACTACTAAGAAAAAAGGTGAAGAAATTAACAGCAATGCATTTCAAAGCAGAGACCAACATTTAGCAAGTAGATATTGATATCTTACTATGTCAAACATTATGCTACATCCCTGGTATCATGCAGCTTACTTTCTAGGGTGTTTCGACACAGTAATAAGAATATGTGAGCAAGAGAAAGAAAAGAGTAAGGAAATGTTAAACACAAATATATGCAGAGTAGGAAAGGAGAGTCAAGTGAGTTGAGCACAGACAGCTCATAGTAACCTATAGTAAAGGTGATTCTCCAAATAAATATTTTGTCATGACAAATGAAAAACTGCTCATTTTCATTAATGTAGGTGAAGATATATTTTTAGAAATGACTGTTTTATCTAGCTCTTCAATTTAGAGAAAGATTCAGCCAAACAGGACCATAGCAAAGCCCATTACCTCAAAAAATGGCCGGCAGTTTCCATTCCATGCTCTGATTGGCTCCTCTCTGAACAGAAGTGCCGCCCCAAGACCAGAAAAGATGGATGCCGCTCTTAGATGGCAACAGTAGCCAGTGAGGTAGGGCATTAGAAGTGACTGAATTGTGGTGATCATAACCTCATTGGGTTTATCTGCTTTTTGAAGTGTTTCATATAATTGGTCTGGTTATGGTAACCCCTTTACTACCCTGAGGGTATGAGTGAAGCAGATTTTTAGAGGTTTGGGTGGGATCTCTCACCTACTTTCCAGCCCCTTCCCTATAGTGCGGGTGCCATTCCATAGAGCAAGTTCCCGGACAGTGGCAGGACCAGGTTTTGGTGCCGAATACTACTGTGCCTAGATGGTGAAATACCTCTGTTAACTTGCTAGTGTGATAGTACGGTTTGGAAGGGGTTTGTTTCGTGTGGTATTAAAGAAATTCCCCCCTATTTTAGCTGTCTCCTCTTAGTAACTGGACTTGGCTGAAGTAGTCCCAAAGTAAACACATTAATTTTGCTAAAAAAGAAGAACTCTGAAGCATTTGCCTACAATACCCTCTTCAGCTAAGCACTTCCTGAGGAGGACCCAGAGGTCTGTTTATTTTTCCAACTAACAAAGAGGATGAGGGAAGCTCTCTGACATTTTTGCTTGGGAAAAAAAAAATCTTTGAATACTTGAATACTTTTTTTTTTTAATTGGGAGTTGGAGAGAGACTTAAGCTGAACGCAGTAACACCCGTTGTTTGCCTTACTGCTGTAATTACTGCTCAAGAGAGAGACTAAGTTGCTTACTCCTAGCTCCTAGGCCGCTTGAGGGTGGCTGTTGTTAGAGTCCCCTTGAGATAATGATTCTTCTGGGTCAGTCTGAAGAAACTGTGTGCAACAATGGCAATCCCCAGGGTGACACTCCCGAGGGGGCCTAGATTCAGCTGTCAGTCACCTTCAGCCCAGAGTCATCAAATTCATTTACACAAAAGCTGGTTATCACAAACCTTTTGAAAAGCTAAGTAAAGAGGAGATTTACCCATCCTTGAATCTTCATTCTCTTTTCTTTGAGTTCCTTATTCCTTCCATTCTATCCTTCCTTTATTTCCTAACTAGCTCTGAGAACTTCAGAGGTTTCCCCCCCCTCCTTTTGTTCTACCCTAGAGCTCACACTGGTTATTATCTTACAGCTTGAGCCTAAGCTTGCATATCACTCTCAAGATAAACAGAAATAAATATCTTGTACGCTTGTATGAACAATTTTAATTCCAATATTTTTGTCTCCAAAAGGATAGGATTTTCTAGGGATTGAAAAAGGATTGATTTTGGCTATTGTGTTGAGAAACTGAGGTTTGTAGTTCTGTATTTCTTAAGCATACATTTGTGTGTGTTTATGCATTCACATATAGCTTCTTGTCATATACATATATTTTTCTTTTAAAAAACTTTTACACTAATAATGTAACTAATTTAAAAACCTGGATCAATTAGCAAAGGAAATGAGTTTCAACAACTTATAGGACTGTAAAAATTATTTTGTTATCTAAATATTACTGAATTTCAAATATAACTTTTTCTATGAGTTCCATATTTTCATAATTTTCAGGGAGAAAAGGAGAAATTCTGGTTGTGCTATAGAAATTCTGGTCTTCTCTATGTAATTGCGTCATTGTAAATTATTGCATTTAACAAATTGAAAGAGTTTTAATTAGTGAAAAATGTAAATACAATATTACATTAAAATGTAAGTTTATTTCATTGATGTGCATATGATTACTAGAATTAGACTGATAAAGTATTGCCTAGTATATTTCCTTCAAGGAGGATCTGTTATTGTAATTAGTTTGTCAACTGTAAGAAATTTTGGTGTCATAATTAGCTATCAAGGGAGGCAACAGATACCCTAAGTTTGTTGGAGCTACATGAGGCCTGGTATGAAGGACAGTCCAGGGAAAAAAAATAAAATCTATCCTTACAGCCAAAAGACACTTTATAAAAAATGAGATTGTTGGGCTTGGCGTGGTGGCTTAAGTTAATCCCAGCACTTTGGGAGGCCGAGATGAGAGGATCGCCTGAGACCAGGGGTTCAAGACCAGTCTGGGCAACTTGGTGAGATCTTGTCTCAACAATAAATCAAGAAAAATTAGCCGGGCGTGGTGGTGGACTCCTGTAGTTACAGCTACTTGGGAGGCTGAGGTGGAAGGACCACCTGAGCCCAGCAGGTCAAGGCTGCAGTGGAAGCGTGAGTATGCCACTGCACTCTAGTCTGGGCAAGAGAGTGAGACTCCTACTCAAAAAAAAAAAAAAAAAGGGATGAGACTGTTGTCACACAGACCATGTCACTAAAGCCAGTACTAAATCAACCAATTGCATATGATACAGCCTAAGTTCAGAGTTTTCAACCCTCACCTGCTCCCAGGACACCATCTGGTTATCACCAATGAAACACTCAGTATTCCATTAAGAAATAGGGTTTCATTCTACATTATTTCTTCAGCATTTACTATTTCTTGCCAAGATAGAACAGGGAGTGAAAGGATCTTAAGTAACTTACCATGTAGTGGAAAGAACCAAAAGCAAGTAAATGTTTGAAGATGCTTCACAATAGATTTGTTATCAAGTAATTTTAAGCACCTTGAAATCTTATTTGTAAAATTGATTTGCCCATTCAGACTATATAACAGTGTCAACTATATCCCAAAAACAATGTTAGCATTCAAGAGTATAAAAATCAACAAGATGGGACTATGTCCCACAGTGCTTCATGATCTTCATTACTTAGTCCAGGCCACTGTTATCTCTTTTGAACTACTATAGCTGTCTAGCCCTGCACAGATTGCCAGCGTATCTTCTTGGACTGGTTTCTAAATACTGTATTCCTTTTTCACTACATCCCAAACACATGAGTTTCTGGTTTTTGTTATTTGCTTTCAGTTGATGGAACATGTCATCTCTTTTCCAGCTCAGGATCTTTAGGACGATTGTGATCCAAGTTTATAAAGTTTTATTATATGGTTCACCTCTGTACTTACTTTGAGAAAAGTAGTGCTTTTATGGCTGAATGTTAGCTCTAGTGGAAAATTTAGATCACTTAATCCACTAGACCTAAAAACAATGTATAAAATGCATGAAGTAAACTTTTTGTACTGTCACTTTTCTGTGTAATAGTTTTATGCATTAATTTTGTTTTGTATGCCATTATCACCATTACCACAGCAAATGTACATCTCAATACAGATTGTATAGAATATTTGTTTCCTCAGGCTGAGATGACAAATTACCACAAATTGGATAGCTTAAAACTAAATAAATTTATGCTCTCACTGTTCTGGAGGCCAGAAGCCTGAAATTAAGATGTCAGCCATGTTCCACCAGGGTGTCTGGGGGACAATACTTTCAATGCCTCCCACCTAGCTTTTTGTGGCTGCTGCCAGTCCTTGGCATTCCTTAGCTGGTACCACATCACTCCAGTCTTTGCCTCTGTCTTCACATTGTCCCCTCCTTTTTTGTCTTATATCTCTCCTCTGTCTGTCTCTTATAAGGATACTTTTCAATGGATTTAGGACCCATCCAGGTAATTTCGGATGATGTTCTTGTGTTAAGATTGTTCACTTAATTACATTTACAAAGACCCTCTTTTCACATAAAGTAACATTCACAGTTTCTAGCGTTTGATACAGATATGTCTTTTGGGGGGTCATTATTCAACCCACTACATATAAGAATTTATTAATTTCATATTTCATATTTTTAAAATGTTTGGGTTTTACTGTTTAATTTTTTCAAAAATCATTTGTAATGCCTTTAATATAGCTTGAATGACTAATGTGTATATTCAACATTACAACTATATTTAACCTGTCAGAACTTATGATTAGGAATTTCTATAAAATATTGATGATCTGGTTCCAATACTAGAAGAGTTTTACTGAGGAAAAATATTTGGCTCACACATTGGGCACAGGGAATCATATGTTTTTTGTCCTTTCCTCTGTAATGAAGGCTCGTTTTCATGATCTAAGAAGAAACTGAGGTAATGACTATTAAAATCAACCATATCATGTTACAATTATTTGTTTGAAGTACATGAACAAGAAATTAATCCTTTAGTAGAAGAAAAATACACTAAGAAGCACACAAATTTCAATTAACACTAATTGGGGAAATGTAGCAAATTCAGCATTTATGACTGTCTTTTTTTTTTTTCTATTTTAGTTTTATAGATGTAGGGGTACAAGAGCAGTTGTATTACATGAATACATTGCCTAGTAGTGAAGTCTGGGCTTTTAGTTTATTCATTGCCCAAATAATGTGCATTGTACCCGATAGGTACATGATTGTCTTCTGTATAATTTTTGAAGGAGTCTTACACATAAAAAATTAGAAAGACAAATATGTTGTTTATAACTGTATACATATACAGTAATCCTTGATATAAATCAAGCCTAGGGTTTGTTAGCTAAAATATTGACAGATTACAACTGAATTGATTGTTTTCAAGGATTATTACATTTTTCTTTTTTATTTTACCTTTTATTTCCCAAGGGGGGTGGGAGGAATCTCATTTAGCCAAAAATTGTCTTTAGGAAAAGGAAGTATCTTAAATTTAGAAACTAGGGAAATGTCTTAAATGTTAGAGAAGAAAACAGTGATTTAGAGAATAATATTCAGAGAGAAGGAAAATAATATTAGAAACATAAATATAGTGGAATTTAAAACAGCTTTATTATGTACAAAAAATGTACAAAAGTACTGAATAAAGCAGTAATGTACTTAAACAGAAAAAAAAAGTCACAATCTAATGCATTGCTTTATTTGAATAAAAATTAAAGGACAACTCCTAGTTCTAATCCAAATCTAGAAAGCTATGGTCATCCCAACATTATTATATTAAAGCCATAGCAGTCCACAGCTTACACAAACCTTTCCATGGGTTAGCTAGGAGCTATTTGATCTACTCAGAGAGTTTCTGTGTCTCAGATTTTCAATTTTAACAATAGAAGAGTATCTGTCACCCAGGATTTTTATATTGATAATGGGAAAAAAGAATGATTGATTTTCCCATCTGGTAGCAAACCAGGCACTTATAAAGACATATTAACTATATATATCACAGGAGTAGCGATTCACCAAATTACACTTAAGTTTCCTAATATAGTTTTTTTCATCCCTGATCTCCAAGCCTCCAAGATATGAGTTATAAATTTACTATCATGTAGTAATTAAGTCAAAGCAGAACAGCATAGGAAAATTCTTGGAAATAAGTTATTTGAGTTGAGAAATATTTTTTATTTAACAGGGATTGATCAATATAGATTATTCCTAAAAGAAAAAGTAGTTAAAAGTGAAAGCCAGAGACTGATGAGATCAGAAAAGGAAAGCAGAAAATAGAAAAATACAACATTATGCCCCCTTTATTCACTGCTTTGCTCTTTTGAATTTAGTTACTTGTGATCAAATGCAGTCAGAAAATATTAAATTGAAAATTCTAGAAATCAACAATTCATAGGTTTTAAATTGCATGCCATTCTGGGTAGTGTGATGAAATCTCTCACCGACCCACTCTGTTCCACCTGGAACTTGAATCACCCGTTTGTCCAATGTAGCCAATATTTGTACACTACCCACCTATTAGTCACTTAGTAGTCATCTAGGTTATGAAATTGACTTTTGCCATATAGAAATGCTTGTATTCAAGGAACTTTTATTTTGCTTAATAGCCCCAAATCACAAGAGTAGTGATAGTCTTATAATGATTCTATTTTATGCTTAGTTTGCTGTTAATCTCTCACTGTGCCTAATTTATAAATTAAACTTTATCAAAGGTATATGTATAGGAAAAAACAATACCTATAGGGTTCTATAAAATCCTCGGTTTCAGGTATCCACTGGTGGTCTTGGAACATAACCCCCTCAGATAAAGGAGGGCAGTTGATGTATCATACAGCATTTAACAACAGGGATACATTCCGAGAAATGTATTGTTAGGCAACTTCTTCCTTGTGTAAACATCATAGATGGTATAGATGGTATAACCTACTACATACCTAGGCTATGTATTGCTCCTAGGCTACAAAGCTCTACAGCATGTTACTGTGCTGAATACTATAAGCCAGTGGTCCTCAACCTTTTTGGCATCAGGGACCGATTTTGTGGAAGACAATTTTTCCACAAACCGGGAACTGAGGGAGATGATTTAAGTGTATTACATTTATTGTGTGCTTTATTTCTACTATTATTACATTGTAATATATAATGAAATAATTATGCAACTCACCATAATCAGAATCAGTGGGAGCTCTGAGCTTGTTTTCCTACAACTAGACAGTCCCATCTGGGAGTGATGGGAGACGGTGACACCTGAATTATGTTACTTATATCTAGTCTCTTCCATAATCTTGTTTGGTTGCTGTCACTGCAGAAATTCTGCTTCATAAAGATAAGACATTGGACATGGAAGTAGGCTTTTCAGTGCTTTTGTGGCAACCTCAGGATATTCTGCCTTGTCTTTAATCCAGAATGTGTGTAGACTTGAAGTTGTCTCAAACATACTTTCAAGACCACTGTCATTTGTAATCTCAAGCAGTTTGATCTTCTTTGGGCACAAAGTTGACTCACTTGGCTTATTTACAAGTGGGTTGCAGATTCATTCCTTCCTAGTTTGGGGGTCTTTTGTGGTTGAAAAGTAATGCTCAAACTCTTTTTGAGAGCTGAGCTAGGTGATCATGCACCAGCTGGGAGACAGAAGGCCCTGGCTCTGCATCTTTCAAAATCTCTGCTAATGTTTGAAGCATGAAAAATTCCAGTGTTCACTTGTCGCCCCCATAATTCCAGTTTGGCTTTGAATGTAGTCACTTTATTTGCTGACTTGAACTCTGTTGTCATTCTCCCATGAATTGACAGATTGAGTTGGTTGACCGAGTTGAAAGTCACACAAATGAGTCAGTTTTGCAGCTTATTCTGTGTCACTGAAATATGCTGCCAGTGGTGACTGTGTTTCTAAAAGAAGTCTCTGGAGTGACTCTCGTAACTCAAAAACCCTGACCAGGGCCTTTGGAAAGCCATCTCACTTCTGCATATAAAAGAAGATGTGTGTACTCTGCGTTCTTCTCCTTACAGAGCTGCACAAACAGACATGAGTTAGGGACATGTACTTGATGTTGTTGATAACTTTAATCACACCCTGTAAAACATTGTTAAGTTCAGGTGACTTTTTTTGTCTAGCCAGCATTTCTCTATGGATGAAACAGTGTGTAGATTCAAATTCAGAAGTGACCTCTTTTACCCAAGTAGTGAAACCAGAAAGCCATCCAGACCTGGCACCCTCTCTATCCATGCATATACTGACTCAAAATGATAAATTCAGTTTTCCTGATATGTTATCATGTAATGACTTAAATAGTTCTGTAGCTGTGGTATTGGTAGGCAACAAAAGTGCACATAACATATCCTCATGTACATCCTCCTGAAAAATATATGGCACAAGAAACAAGCACTGTTGCCTTGTTGTCAACATCAGAGATTTATCAATCTGGATTGTATTCTATGGAGACTCATTAATCCTCTCTAACAATTGTGATTTCATCAATTTGTCTAGCTATAGTGCTAGCTGAAAGAAAAACATATGCCACCTTTTGAACTGCAGCCTCTCCTAAAATTTCACGACAAATGTCCTTAGCAGCAGACACGATCAACTCCTCACCAACAGTAAAGGGCTTCTTAACTTTAGCAATGCTGTTAGCCACTAAGAATGATGCTTTCAAGCTAGACTCGGTGGTTCAGCCTGTAATCCCGCGCCTTTGGGAGGCTGAGGTGAGTGAATTGCCTGAGCCTGCGGGTTTGAGACCCGCCTGGGCAGCGAGACCACATCTCTACAATAAATCAAAAAACCAGACGGGCGTGGTAGTGCATGTCTGTAATTCCGGCTACTTGGAAGGCTGAGGTG
>NW_007252328.1:348421-367595 GCF_000164805.1 Carlito syrichta
AACTCAAAAAAAAAAAAAAAGAATGATGCTTTCAGTGCAGACACATTGGTAGCCTTCAATAATTACCTCTGTTCTTTGTGTTCATGGCTTTTTGCTTTTGAAAAACCCCAAAGTCTTGTTTTTTAATGTAGGGTGCTTGGTCTCCATGTGGAAAGCCGTTTTGAAAATTTCATGGCTCCATTGGATAGCGGATTGCCATGTATGAATATTATACAAAGCAGGCTTGGAGAATGTGAATTACCTGTTGTAATGAATCTGTAATTTAAGTAGGGTTCTTGGTATTTTCTTTTAAATGCAGCTTTCCTTTGTTGACAGTCTTAGAGTCTCCTACTGTCTCATCTTTGAGTCTTTCCCCCTTTTTAAGGAAGATTTCCAATAACGCTGACTTTTTACTTGTTTTGGCTAGGGTTACCTTGTGGGCTTACTAAAACTGTGACTGAGACAAGTGTGCAGTGCAGGAGAGAGGCACGGATAGAAGTGGAAAATAAAATATGGGCAGACCATGTGTGGACTAAAATAAGTGTTGAATTCTGACTTAAAACCTGCCACCAGGGGCAACTGTACAATTGAAGTACATCAACTCACTTGCCACTTACTGATAGGGTTTTGATATGAGTCTGTAAGCAACTGGTTTATCATGGTCTCTGTGCATTCAAACCTCATTGCTAATGTTAATCAGTATTTGAAGCCTCCCCCCAGCTCTGGCATCATTACCTCAGCTTCACCTCAGATAATTGGGTATTAGATTCTCATAAGGAGCACACAGTCTAGATCCCTCACACAAGCAGTTCACAATAGGGTTCATGCTCTTTTGATAATCTAATGCCACCACTGATCTGACAGAAAATGAGGCATATGTGGTAATGTGAGCAGTGGGAAGCAGTTATAAATGCAGATGAAGCTTTCCTTGCTTGTCCATGGCCTGGGGGTTGGCCACCCCTGCTATAGGCAATTGCAACACAAAGCTAAGTATTTGTCTTCCTAAACATATCTAAACATGGAAAAGGTACAGTAAATATATTATACTCATATAGGACTGCCATCATATATTTAGTCCATCATTGAACTAAACATCTTTATAAAGCACACGACTGTGTGTGTGTGTGTGTGTGTGTGTGTGTGTGTGAAATTGAGAATCTTTGGCACCAGCAAGAGTGAGTGAAAACAGAGGGCTATGTTGGAATCTATTTTGCAGGCTTAACTGTAGGGTCTCAATCTATTATTTTATTCTTTGTAACTATTTCTAGCTATCTTTTTTTTTCCCTCACACACCAGCAACAGGATTTACTCAATGTCATTTCCAGAAGTAACACCTCAAGAAACACTTTCAGAAACAGTTTCTCAATTCCAGGCTATTGATACTTTTAACAACCAAAAAGAATTTCTGAAATAATTTCAAAGACTAAGGTTTCTAAAAATGGCAAAAACTCAATTTTTCCAAAAAGTTGTATACAGTATATATACATTAACATGAAAAAAATAGTAAAATGAAGCATAGAGGCAAGAAAGCATCATTTACCTTTTAATGTACCTGAGTTTTGTCTTGAAATCTTGATTCTCTTTCAGTGATTCTTGGAAAAGTCAAACTGCATTGAGATTCTTTTGTAGACAGCATGGTATTTTTGTGGAAATCTAGGGTAAAGATTTTCTTTGACAAAAATTTCACTATTTATTTGACCAATGAAATTCATTCTCTCCCAGGTTTGCATTTGCTTTTTAAAATATTTGTTCCTAGGTACTTAAAAATCCAGAAGGAAAAAGGAAACTCCTTGGAAAGCTTATTTAGTTATATAGTTTACATGGAATTTTAGTGTAATACTTTTCCATTTTAAAAGAATCAGATATATTGCAAATGAGGGAATCTGCTGTTCATTGAATGTATCAATGTATTATTGCCTTTATTCCCACTTTTCCACGGAAAGATATATATAATGTAGTTTAATCATCAAGAGCATCATCAACTAGAAGTATAGAAAAATCCTGTAAATATGTTAAAGTTGAAAATAAAACTCAGATCTGAGATCTTAACCATTTAAAACCTTGAAATCTCATAAATTAAGCATCATTGAGTCTGGTCCCATCTTTCATAACAACTCTCCAGAGAAAATCTAAAAGCCAGGACACTCTAAGATGAGCTGTGGATGATTCAGTAGGTGGCACAATTTTCACTGAGTCAGTACTGAACTGATGCCCCAGCATGGTATGAGGGGGCACTGCACTGCTGGAGGTGTCGTCTAATGGATGAGGGTAAAACCAAGGTCCTGACCACCAGCAGTTATTAAAAATCCCATGGCACTTTTCAAAAGAGTAAAGATGATGTTAAACCCTGTGTCCTGGCTAATTTCCAAATTGGGCAATTATATTCTGCCTACTTAAAATTTCTCTGTAATTTTAGTTGGATAATATATTCTTCTTCTTCTGTCCTATGCTTTTGCTGTTTCCAGCTTAGAGGTGGATGCATTTCTGTGGTGAGGGAAGTGATGCTCCTTTGAAAAATGTCTTGAAAGGTCTGGGATCAGGGATGAAAGGTATAACATCCATCTATCAGAAGAGGTGCCATATTAGTTTGTTTCTCCTGTGATTAGGTTGACTATTAGAAAATTGCCAAATAAGTATCTTTTAAAAATAGCCTCGTCAGGTAGTCAGAGATGCTATGCTTGCAAAGGTTTCCATGATGGATCTTTTAATTCTATTAAGTTGTGACTAAGAAATGAGGTTTTTCTTGAAGTGAATATATTATGTAAATATTAACAATTTTAGCATAAAATTATAGACATTTAATAGGAATAATTAAATTTTCAACATTGCCTAGCAAGGCCTATTACATTCACTCTAAAACGTTAGTAACCATAACATTCTAACTTGTAACTTTTTTTTCCAAATCAATAATTGTTAAGAAAGGGTATCACTGTTAGAGAACAAATGGAAAGTGTTTCTTCAGAATTAATGCTAAAATAATCCTTGCTTATCATGCTCTGAATTTAGAGGAAGCCTTTAGAAAACAATAGAACAAGACCCATAGTGGGGTTTAGGCCCCCACTATAAGGGTCTGTAAGGCCAGACCCATGCTTCATAACTATGCTTCCAACTTTATACAATCTTCGGGAATAAACCCTATTAGAGACCAATGAGAAGAAAGAGTTTAGTGTTACAAATGGTGACAGCACTCAGAAACAGTACTAAGCACCGTGGTAAATAAACGTGGCAATTCTGTTTGCATAAACATTATAGCTGCTGAATAAATAAATCACTTGAAAAGAAAATACTATCTTTGGAATTTGGACTTGCCTTTAAAAGAAAATATTATGTTTTCAGCCTTAGCTTCGACAATTACAGCAGACTTTACTGAGTAACAGTAAGAGTTCACTTTGTAATGGAAAAAGTAGTCACTCTGATCACTTTGTCTTTTTAGTATGCAGCCCAGAGGATTCAGAAAAAGATTACATTTACCATAATTAACATATATGTAAATGGAGATCATGGCTATGAATGATAAATTTTCATAGCAATTTAAACCTTGTACAAATTAATCAACCATACAGACACTTGATTAATGAAAAGCAGTGTCACTTTAAAATGCAACATGTTAATATATATTACTGTTATCGCAGATCAAAGAATCTTTAAATGTAAACCAATTAGAACAAAGTTCAATCTACATTTTTTAAATAAATGTAATTCTCATGTAATTATGATGGCTATTTGAGAAATGTTACTCTGCTTCATATTTATTTACTAATTTTACTGAAAAGTCATGCAGATGAATTTTGCCTGCTTCATCATAGTTTCTAAATTCTCAAAATACAGGATTACAATATCATTAAAGGATAAGATGAATGCACAAAAGAAATTATAAATTGGATAAAAAATATTTATTCACATGCCATGTTAAATTTATAAGTTTTTTTTCCCCATTTTTTTCCTCACTGAGATACATTAAAGAAGTTAAGTACTAAATGACTGATATCTATCCAGTATAATATTTGAGATGAGATTTATCATGCCACTTTACTAAGCACCATTGTTCTAGTTTGGCTAGTAATTATTGCCACACACCACGTTAACAACTTGGTACTTTATATAATTATATATTTATGACTTCATTATTAAATTATTCAATCTTGAAAACACTTTTATAAAATAGAATTATTAGTTTACCCACATAGTAAGTAGTAACACTGGAATTTGGATCTTAGGACTTTTTATTTTAAACTTTGTGTTCTTTTTTTTTTTTTTGAGTTGGCGTCTCACTCTGTCACCCAGACTGGAGTGCAGTGGCTGCTCCCAGCCACCGCAGCCTTGACCTGCTGGGCTCCGGCGATCCTTCCGCCTCAGCCTTCCAAGTAGCTGGAACTACAGGTGCGTGCTACCACGCCCAGCTAATTTTTCTGATTTATTGTAGAGATGAGGGCTCGCCAAGTTGCCCAGGCGGGTCTTGAAACTTTGTGTTCTTAAATACTATGCCCTACTGCCTTCCCATGACTGTGTAAACTTTATCATCATCATTGTATATAGCCTCTTAAGCAGTTCCATTAGAGCCATAATGCTGTTGATATTGGTAAAGAATCATACTTTGAAAACCACTGCTCAAGTCTGTAAAAGTTTTAAATAGCACTGCAGTATCACAAAGTTAGTGTACTGGAATTGTAACAAAACCTGGAATCTACCTCTCCCAGAGTAGATATGTGAGGAAAATAGATGAGTAAAAGATTAACAGATCTATTTCATCATTAAATGAGCATTTAATACTTGGCCAGTATCTGAACCAAGTGTTCCCACACAACAGTGAACAAGATTCCTATTCACAAGAGATGTGGTGAGGGAGGTAGAAAATTAAACAGCCAATCATAATACACCATGGTAAGTACTACCACAGGGGTTAATTCATGATGCTGTGGGAATACATAAAAGGACCCTCAAGGACAAAAAGAAAAATTAACTTTATATTAAACTAAACTAGCTGTGTCTTATGTGAAACATCTTGGAATGCTAGGAAAGTCTATGCTACAATGGTATAGTCATTAAAGGGGTGGCTTTAAGAAAAAGCCTTAGGTAAGCCAAGAATTGCAAGGACTACAGACACTGTGAGAAAATACATTTCTTAAGAAGTATTTTGTTATAGCAACTTCCTGTGGTATGAATGTTTGTGTCCCTCCAAAATTCATACTGGAACTTAAACTCTAATGCAATAGTATTGAGAAGTGAGGTCTTTAGGAGATTAGGGTAGACCTTCATTAATAGAATTAGTGTCCTTAAAAAGGGGGTTGAAAGAGTCCTTTTTGCCCTTCTGTCATCTAAGTACACAGCAATAAGCCATCATCCATGAAACAGAGAGCAAGCAAGGCTTCACCAGACACAGAGCTGCTAGTGCCTTGATTTTGGACTTCTCAGCCTCTAGAATTGTAAGAAATAAATTTATATTTTTAAAAATTATCCAGTCTAAGATATTTTGTTAGAGCAGCAGGAACAGATTGAGACATAACACTAGAAAATGAATATAGATGGCAAGATGAAAATAAAATAGTGACTGACAGGTTAGATTGGTGGTCAAATAAGACCACCAATCTGAACTAAAACCTGAATGATGCAAAGGAATCTGCCATATAAATATCCAGGGATGAGTGTTCTGGGAATGGGAAGTATCTAATGCAAGGCCCATTTGGTCATATAATAAAATAAGCAAAAAAACAATTTGGTATATGTTCATTTTCACCGTCAAAATATCATTTACTCAGCTGGGCATGGTGGCTCAGGCCTATAATCCCAGCACTTCGGGAGGCTGAAATAGGAGGATCACTTAAACCCAGGAGTTCAAGACCAATCTAGGCAACATAGTGAGACCTCATCTTTACAAAAAAATCAAAAAAATTAGTTGTGTGTGATGGCACTTGCCTATAGTTCCAGCTACTTGGGAGGCTGAGGCAGAAGGTTCACTTGAGCATAGGAGATCAAGCCATGATCATGCCACTGTACTCCAGCCTGGATGACAGAGCGACCCTGACTCAAAAAAAAAAAAAAAAAAATTGTTTACTCAACAACTATCTATTCATGGTTCTGTGGAAAGCATTCTGGAATGTAAACAAAAAGTGATCCATCAGGCTATTAATAATGTCAAAATAACTATTTCATTATGAATTATGCTGTGAATAGGTTGTCATTAACTATCTTGTGGCAAAATGAAGTTAAATTTCAGTTACAAATTTCTTTCCTCATTCAGTATTTATTATAACAGTTACAAATCTACGAAATGTGTTAGCCACTCGCCAAATACTCATTTTGCTCTTCAACTACTAGCATACAAACCTTAAATTCTGATTTAGTAGATTCAATGTAGAGCCTGATTCAGTAAGTTTAGGGTGGGTCCTGTGATTCTGCATTTCTAACAAGTTCTGAGGTGATTCAGGTTGTCTTCCTAAATGAGCATTTTACAGAATAGTCACTCAACCACTAAGAATATAAGATACAAAATGGCCTTAAATTTTCTAAAAAATACAAGTGAAATTATTATTATTATTTTCTCCCCCCCCCAGGCATTATTAACTTAAATTTCATGTCATGACTCTTTGAAAGGCTACTCATTATATAAAATCATCTCTCTCATTTCTTAATACCATTTTTTGTTACTATTGCATCTACTCAAGTCCTAGAATTCTTTACAGAAATATAAAATAAGAAGACAGTGCTTTATACATCACTGGAATTAGCAAACCTTTTATCATTTTATGGTGAGAGACTTCAGCAAGAGAAAGCAAGCTATAATTTAATTGGTATTAATGTAAACAAACATTTTATTTTATTTAGAGTGGAATAAAATCAACCAGAGTGAAATGCCTTTGTTAAAATGAGGAAAAATTTCAAGAGCAAAATTCAGAGTACCTGAATATGCACAATTAGTATTAAAATTTCTGAATCAGGAAAAAAAGTCTTATTTTAGATGTCTTGGTCACAGCTCTTTAAGGGTTAAGAATAATTGTTAATATAACATATAGGCTAGAAATACATGTGCACATTTTATGTATTTTAACATTTTCATTATTTTACATTTTTATATGTTTTTCGTTATATGTCAAAGGGAACATTTCTAAAGTTTACCTCAAATCTTAAAAAAAAAAATAAGTAAACACTGGCTCAATTTAAATCCCATTTGGTGGTCCCAGTATAGTTTTTATATCACACAAAAAGCCATCATAATTTGCATCCCATCAACCCATCAACCATTCCCTTAGCTCTAAAGAGTTACCATGCCACTTCTAGAGTAGGTCTCTAGGGTTGAAACCTGTTCTATCACTCCTACACTAGATCTATTTGGTAGTAAAATCAGGGTTACTAGCCTGGTGCCCCTTACCTGGGGAAAAATCTCTGTATTAACCCTGTCTTCACTCTTCTCAGAAAACTGATAATAAATTTTGTCCTTTTTACTCTCTACTCTTTTCAATTCCTGGCATCCCAGAAGTTGTTAGACTTGCCTTTCCAGCTTTTTTCTGGCAGTGGTAGAGCTGACATACTGTTTTAATATTCTAAATCTTTTCCAATTTATCTGCTTTGTGTAGTATCTTTTCTATGGTGCCTGCTTCATTAATATCTTCCAAATTATCAACAACTATCTCAATGCATTCCTACAGAATTTCGTCTTTCTCCTTCTGTGTTGTGTTATCTTTTTCTCTTTCTTATTTGTCTCTTTACCTGCCACCTCTTTAACCTGTAAATGGACTCTTGGACTCTTCATAACCTGTTTTCTTTGTTTGTTTGTTTGTTTGCTTTTTGTTTTTGTTTTTGAGAGTTCTTTCTAGAGTGTTGATGTTTCCAAACTTATAACTCACATCAAAGCAGTTTTGCTGACCCACCACATTTATTCCAGAAAGAATAACCTCTGCAAAATATCAACAGTATCAGTGAATTAGAGGAGTTTTATGGGATGAAAACTGGGTTATCTAATAATATTGCCTAGCTGATAACCTTAGCATAAATTACTATTTTCAAATTCTCTGCTCAATATCTACTTTAAATGAAGACTAGAATGATGATCATCTATTTACAATATCTCCATAAGATCCTAGTCATCTAGATGGAATGATTTTTAGGTATAATGAATCTCTATTTGTTAGCTAATTCCTTAGAGTAGCTAGAAAATATATCTTATTAAGTTATTATCTTATATTGGTGGAAACCAATGTTATCTTTTGCGTTGCTCTGCTGCTTAAAGATCTGTCAGCTAGTATTGCTGTACTTTCTCCGTCTTACTAACTATGCCATAGTTGTAATGGATCTTGATGAAAGAGGTTGCCCAATCAAAGGGTTAGCATCTACTGTGGAGTAGGATCCTTCAAGCACATTGGCAACAGCCTTTCAGAGCACTCTCGAAGAGAGTTACAAAATTCATTTTTAATATATTCTTACAAGTGGAACACAATCTCCATAAATTGTGTTGATCAACACTTACAATAAATGCATAGATTCCTGGCATTCATCTTTTTCTAAATATAGACTAGTAAGGTCGTGATCCATACTTTACTTCTCTAACATGGCTACAGTTTTAAACTCAATGGGAAAGCCTCTAAAACCCTTATACAACAACCTTTATTTTCAGCCAGGCAATTCTAGAAGTCTATGTTAGTACTATTAGGAAGGACATAGCTGAAGATATCATGTTAGACCTTTTGTATCAGTTTACACCAAATAGTTTACACTGTGTGTGTAAATATATATACATAAATATATGTACAAAATTATCCTATGAATGGCAATGCTTCATTATTTATGGATTTTCTAATGAATAGTGCAGTTGATAAAAATATATAATTTAATTGGCATCTGTCACCTTAAGGATCTACCAGAAAGCTAGTTTCATACTAATGCAGAGGCTTAAGCTGTAACTGTTAAATCAGATTAGCAAAAGATTCTCTTAAGTCGTTTACTACTTCAAAATTTTCATTAAACTCATACAAACTATGGATTTCTTGCTTGTATGAATATCTAATATTTTGGGACCAGTTCATACAGTTTTGTTTGTTTTTGATCTTACTAAGATTCCCAAACGTAAGAAAGGTGATCTCTTATTAAATCATATTTTTTGATTTCTTAGGATTTGATTGTTACCATTTCTATCAACTTTCACTGAAATTGGCACATCTGTGTGCCTGTGCATTAGAATGAGTCTCAGTTGCCATAAGAGTCAGAAAAGTAGACGGGGCTTGGTGGCTCAGCCTGTAATCTCAGCACTTTGGGAGGCCGAGGTGAGTGGATTGCCTGAGCCCGTGGGTTCGAGACCAGCCTGGGCAACTTGGCGAGACTTCATCTGTACAATAAGTAAAAAATTAGCCGTGCGTGGTAGCACACGTCTGTAGTTCTGACTACTTGGAAGACTTAGGTGGAAGGACTGTTGGAGCCCAGCGGATGGATGCTGGAGTGGCCTAGAGTGTGACACTGCACTCCAACCTGGGCGACAGGGTAAGACTCCAACTCAAAAAAAAGAAGGGTCAGAAAAGTACATTCAGTAATTTTGTTTTTTGTTTTTGAAATATTAAGATCAATGGCAGAACAGTTGAGGAGATTATGTAGATCTTCAATGAGTAGTTTTGAAAGTATTCTAAGATATAAAAAACTACTTTGGAGGTTTGAGATAATTGCTTCCGTCTTTGATGGAGGATATTACTGGAAAAGTTGCAACAATACTCTGAATTTGTGAGTAGAAATCAAATCGATATCCTTAATAGCATACAGCAAAATTACCAGTCTTTATTTGTAATTTCATTTAAATAAATGTATACTGAACACCTATTGCATATATTGCCTAGTTTATACTGAACAGTCTAGGGAAATCAAGGGGTTAAAAAAAGACATAGTCCTGGATTTCAAGATAATTTCAAGATAGTATTAGTAACAAAGACAGCATATTGATACCTAATTCAAGGCAGAAAAGAGGCATAAAAATGTGCATTGAAATAAAAGGAAGAGCAATTGAGTATGACTAAGGCAATTAAGGAATACTTTATAAAGTATTGCTTAAGTTTATCTTTGAAAGATGAATAAGAAGTTAACTTGAAAGGAAAAACAGAATTTTAAGATGGAAGCATAATATAAGCAATACAGAGATAAGAAGGACATAATGAGTTTGAGATATGAGAAATGAGGATGCAAGAAGTAAAGATCTGAATAATTAAGGTTAGAGACACATAATGTTGACTGATCAAGGCTTTAGGAAAATACTCTAACAACACTTTAAAAAAATGCAGTACGCAATCAGCAGGTGAGACTAATGTCTTGTCAGGCTACTATAACAAAGTACCGTAGACTGGATAGCTTATAAACAACAGAAATTTATTTCTCATAGTTCTGGAGGCTGAAAGTCTAATATCTGGATGCCAGCATGGTGGAGTTCTGGTGAGGGCTAACTTCCTCATTGGAGACTGCTGACTCCTGGTAATTGCACATGCCAGAAAAAAAGAGCTAGCTAATTCTGTGGGCTCTTTTTTATAAGGACAGTAATCCCATTTATGAAAGCTCCACCCTTATTATCTAATTATCTTCCACATACTCCACTTCCAGATATTATCATATTGCGATCAGGGTTTCAACAGATGAATTTTGAAGTTCACAAACATTCAGTCCACTTCAGTTAGAAATATTAATAAACCATGCAAGAAGTCCTGAGCCAGGGAAGTAGCACAGAAAATGAAAAGGAATAAACAGGTTTGAGCCACATTATTGATACTGAATTTACTTGACATAGTGGAACTTGATGGTCTGTAAGATTTTCAACCTTAATGACTGAGTGATTGTTATAATGTTACCCAAATCAGGAATACATAGAAGAGAAGCAACATGTTTTTGGATGAAAGAGAGCTGAAGAATTTGTACGTGGATATCCTGAGTATCAGTGTTTTGAATAGCTATGTGAAAGCACTAAACTGATGTCATATTTATGCATCTATTTATGTATTCATGTATTCAAAATATATAGTAAAACCCAATAATATACTTCATAGTAAACTGAAATCAAATATAATACAAATGACTATTGGGGGCTGCATTCTAGAACTTTTTTTTTTAATTAGAGTCTCACTCTGTCACCAGACTGAAATGCAGTGGCTGCTCCCGGCCACTGCAGCCTCGACCTGCTGGGCTCTGGTGATCCTTCCGCCTCAGCCTTCCAAGTAGCTGGAACTACAGGCGCATGCTACCATGCCTGGCTAACTTTTTGATTTCTTGTAGAGATGAGGTCTCACCAAGTTGCCCAGGTGGGTCTCGAACCCATGGGCTCAGGCAATCCATTCACCTCGGCCTCTCAAAGCACTGGGATTACAGGCTGAGCCACTGAGCCCGGCCTTCTAGAACTTTTCAGCAGCAAGTACTTGGCTTATCTTGGTCATTTCCTTATCTTTGCACTAAGTCCTTATTTGATGAAATTAGACTTTCTGTACCTCATTGACCGTATGATTATGTGTTTGACTATTTATTGAGCATCTATTATATGCTAGACACTCTTATAGGCACTAGGGATAGAGAAATGAGCAAGATAGACTCAGTTCTTATCTTGATAGAAGTTAATAGTTTATAATGGGCTGACCGTAGTGACTCACACTTATAATCCCAGCACTTTGAGAGGCCAAAGTGAGAGGATTGCCTGAGCCCATAGGTTTAAGACCAGCCTGGGCAACTTGGTAAGACCTCATCTCTACAATAAATAAATAAATAAATAAATAAAATTAGCCAGGCGTGGTGGCATGCACCTGCAGTTCCAGCTATTTGGAAGGGTGAAGCAAAAGGATCACCTGAGACCAGCAAGTTGAGGCTGTGCTGACTGTGAGCATGCCACTGCACTCCAGCCTGGGCAACAGAGTAAGACTCTGACTCAAAAAAAAAAAGTTAATGTAGTAGGAGAGATAGAGAATAAACAGAATAAATAATAAAATTTCAGATGGAATATAAAAAAGATAAATGGATAGAAAATGATAGGAGTGTGCTACTTATGGTAGTCAGAGGAGACCCTCTGATATGACATGACATGACATAACATAAAAGAATTAAAGGAGATAAAAGAATCAATTGAAGATCTGAGGGGTAAGCATTCTAAGTGGCAGGAGTAGGAAATACAAAGACCCTAACATGGTAATAAGTTTAAAGTGTTTTCACAGAACAATAAGAAGTCCAGGTAGTTTCTTTCTCCCATGCCAGCCCTGGCATGTCTCCCTTTCCTTTCTCTCTTCTTTCTCTAATAAACTTTTGTTTGAAAAACTTTGAGGGAAAAAAAAAGAAGTCCAATAAGGGAGTTTGGGTAGAAAAGTACTCGGACATGATTCTGGAGAGTTATACAGTAGCCACACCATACAGGGCATTCTAGGCCATGATAGGGTGTTGGGATTTTGCTATTAATGAGATGCTTTTGCACAGGATAGTAATAATAATCTGATGTACATTTCTGAAAGGATCATTCTAGGTGGATGATAAACTGTATAAGGACACAAAAACAAAATCATGAAGTTAAGTTGAGAGGTTACTACAATAGTCTAGGTGAATGATAATGATTACATGGAGTAGTAGAGTACTGGTTGAAGGAATAGGAAATGTTCCGATTTAGGATATACGAGGGAGGATTTTTAAAAATGGAATTATCTTTTGGAGGGTGTGCCCCTTGTAGCACAGGCTTACTCTGCTAGGTAATTATTCTAGGAACACATCGGCATCAATGTACCAACTAGCATTTGTTGAGAGACTGCATTTGGCTTCAGTGAAGTTTTTTTTTAAGAGTCATCTCATTTTCCCATTTCATGGTGAGTGGTTTATAAGTGCACCTGCCCACACTGCGCTGAGTGTTCAGCAATTTTTGACCAAAAACAGCATGACCCCTCAACCCCACCCTCTTTATTCACTCAATCTTGCCCACGCAACTTTTTTCTTTTCTTTTTTACTTTCCCCAGATGAAAAAAATCCTCAGAAACATTTTGCCAGCATGGAAGTGTTGAAACAAAAAACGGCAGCAGCACTCAAAGACATCAAAATTGATGAGTTCAAACTGTTTTTGAGTAGTTGAAAAAGAGTCTTGATAGGTATATTGCATCAAACAGAGAGTACTTTGAAAGTGACTGAAGTTTAAACTTGTAAGAATAAATACACTTTTTAAAATAAATTAATTATGATTTTGGGGGGTACCCTCTTGTATTTTAGACTCAAAAGTGACACAACCTTAGCCAGTGCATGCCTGTAGTCCTGGCTACTTGGGAGGCTGAAGCAAGAGGATCACTCGAGTCCAGGAATTTGAGGTTATATGAGCTATGATCACACCACTGAAAAAAGAAAGGATTTGATGATGGGTTGAATTTGAGGTTATATGAGCTATGATCACACCACTGAAAAAAGAAAGGATTTGATGATGGGTTGGGTATGACAAAAAGAAAGAAATCAAGAATGATTCCAAATTGTTGAACTGAACATCTGGTGGCATTGTGGTGACATTTATAAAAATGGGGAAAACAGAAAAGGGAGAGGTATAGGTGAAGAAAGAAGGGCAAAACCAAGAAAATGAAAATGCAGTAACTTCTACAAATGCAGTAACTTCTAAATTTGACTGGCTTTAAAAAGAAAAAGGAAAATGCAGTAACCTGTCACTTTGGCGAAGTTACTAGGGGCCCAGTGGTCTAGGTCATGTCAGTAAATCCTCTGTAAAGTGAGAGTTGATTTACCACACTTCTCAATGTAATAAAAGAAGCATAATATTGGTATGCATGCTTGGATTTTGGAAGAAACGTATACCACATTTGAGTATGTTACTCTCATGAATTTAGTGGGCAATCTTAATGTTACAGAATTTGAGTGGAGTAAGAAAAACCTCTACAGCTTGGCCTTGAGATCTAGAAAACTGAATGATATTAGAAGTGTCCATGGCAGACTGACATGTCCTGTCCATTCTTCACTTTGTTCTGTGCCCTTGAATGCTAAACTACACGAGCTGATTAGCAAGTTCTTTTTTTGAGTCGGAATCTCACTCTGTCGCTCAGACTGGAGTGCAGTGGCCGCTCCCGGCCACCACAGCCTCGACCTGCTGGGCTCCGGCGATCCTTCTGCCTCAGCCTTCCGATTAGCCGGAATTACAGGCGCGCGCTACCACGCCCGGCTAATTTTTTGATTTATTGTAGAGATGAGGTCTCACCTGCCCAGGCGGGTCTTGAGCCCCTGGGCTCAGGCAATCCACTCACCTCAGCCTCCCAAAGACGCGGGATTACAGGCTGAGCCACTGAGCCCGGCTGATTAGCAAGTTCTTTTACCCGATACATGAAGCCTCTGGCAATTTCCAACAGGAGAATCAATGTGGACCCATAGAATTTTTGAATAAAATGCTTCCACCAACAAACTAATTTCTGAGGCAAAAGCAACTATTCACTTGCTGCTGTACCCACTAGAGAACAAATACCTGGCCATAAATACCCAATATACCTTGCAACCCAATTGCCCATCCTTAGTTGGTATTATATAATTTGTGGAACCATAATATTGGAAGTTAATTAAACAATTCTATTGTAAAATGGAGGTGCTATAAATGATACCATGCAGGTCTAGAATACATAAGTAAACTGCAGAAGCAGATGGTTCAGATTCTCATTGTACCAACCTGAAGGGTTTTACCACTTTTCCCTCAGCTCACACCTACAATTACATGGAAAGTTCTTTTTGACATGTTTCAACAAATGTCTCAGGTCTAGCTATAGAAGTATGAATGTAGCAACTATTGTTTTTTTTTTTTTTTGAGTGGGAGTCTCACTGTCACCCAGACTGGAGTGCAGTGGCCGCTCCTGGCCACCGCAGCTTCGACCTGCTGGGCTACGGCAATCCTTCAGCCTCAGCCTTCCAAGTAGCTGGAACTACAGGCGCGCACTACCACACCGGCTAATTTTTTTATTTATTGTAGAGATGAGGTCTCACCAAGTTGCCCAGGCAGGTCTCAAACCCACGGGCTCTGGCAATTCACTCACCTCAGCCTCCCAAGGCGCGGGATTACAGGCTGAGCCACCGAGCCCGTCTGCAACTGTGTTTTATGTTATTAAATTCGAATCCCTAATTTCCCTGCTGCTTTATTTGGGTAACATTGGTGATAGCTAATGTTATAGATTTCATATGAGAGTATGACTAAACTGACATCACCCAGTTGACAATATAACACCCAGTGGGAATTTGTATGCTAGTTTTCTGTGCCTGCTATAACAAATTACCACAACATGTATGGTTTTATACAACTTAAATGTATTATTTTATAGTTCTAAAGGCCAAGAATCCAAAATAAGTTTCACTGGGTTATTAATCAGGGTGTTGACAAGACTACAGTCCCTCTGGAGATTTTGGAGGAGAATCAGTTTCTTACCTCCTCCGGGTTCTAGTGGCAGCCAGCATTCATTGGCTTGTGACCGCATAACTCTGATCTTTGCCTCGGTCTTCACATTCTTTCTCCTCTGTGTATGTGCCAAATTTCCCTCTGTCTCTCTCCTATAAGGATGTTTGGGATGTCATCTGGGGCCTTCCTAGGTAATCCAGGATGAGATTCATAAGCACATCTGCAAGATCTTTTTTCCAAATAATGTAATGTTCACAGTTTTTAGGCATTAGGACTTAGTATGTTTGGGGATCATTATCTAGCATGCTATGTGTGTCCTCTGTTTTGGGGATACAAATTTTCCACCTGGTAAAACTTAATAATGTATGCTGAGATACAAAAGATTCCGACTGTTCTGGACAATTTCCATCTGCTCTTCCACATCCACTCTTTACCATTCTTCATGTTCTGTGCTCCAGGAGGCTAAGCTACACGGGCTGCATTAAAAAGCTCTTTTGTTCTTTGGCTTACACTCAGGTTTAGCCCAAATGAGGAGCCCTGGTGAGAGACGAAAGGGAGAAAGAAGAGTGAAGTCAGAGAATTTATTTTCTATCTGCTTCCTAATTTCAAACCCTCTCAGCAAAGACTTTCTGCACCCCTCTACCAAAAATTACAACTCCTGTTAGATGACCTTCTCCATATAGTTCTCTTTTCTTGAATTTCTTTTAAGCACTTGTTCTCACTCCCTCAAGGAGGTGATAGGGTAGTAGTATGCTGATAAATATTTAACAACTGGATCTCTGAAAACAATATATACACAAATAGATAGATAGGTATATAATTTGCCATACGTTTTTCTGATAGAAAGATTTTACAAGTAGCACATGCTTGTATTATCAGTGCTTTAGGACGCTGAGACAGGAGGATTGCTTGAGACCTGGAGTTTGAGACCAGCCTGGTCAACACAGCAAGATCTCGTTTCTACAAAAAATAAAATAAAAAACACAGTTTACAAATCAAAAGAAAATATTTAATATAATATTAATAAATAGAGCTGATTGATTTTCACAGGATGCTTTCACTGATTTTTATTGAACTCTTACAATTGACAAACATATATAAGTCCATCATGGATTTTGATTCATATGTATTTTTAAGGTATTTTAAAAGTATTTTTAAGTTGGGGTCATACTCTGTCACCCAGACTGGAGTTCAGTGGCACAATCATGGCTCATCACAGCCTTGACTTACTGAGCTCAGGTGATTCCTCCACCTCAGCTTCCCCAGTAGCTGGGACTACAGGTATGTGCTACTACACCTGACTAATTGTTTGACTATTTTGTAGAGATGAGGTCTCACTATGTTGCCTAGACTGGTCTTAAACTCCTGTGCTCAATCAGTCCTCCTGCCTCTGTCTCTCAAAAGTGCTGGAATTACAGGCATGAGCCTGTATTTCCATCTTTGTTAATGCTTGAATGAAAGTGAAACAAAGAAAATGGATTTTATAACATTTTTGTAAATGATGTGAGTGACTCCTTGACTGACTTGGATAATAGTTTTAGACTCCTGAAAGAATATGTTACTAAATTTTTAAGTTATTATTCACGATGCGATGGCTACAGACATGAAACTGGTTTTGGGGTTTTTTTTTTTTTTGAGTCGGAGTCTCACTCTGTCACCCAGGCTGGAGTGCCATGGCATGCTCATGGCCACTGCAGCCTCGACCTGCTGGGCTCAGGCAATTCTTCTACCTCAGCCTTCCAAGTAGCTGGAACCACAGGTACAGGCCACCACGCCTGGCTAATTTTTTGATTTATTGTAGAGACGAGGTCTTATCAAATTGCCCAGGCTGGTCTCGAACCCCTGGGCTCAGGCAATCCTCTCACCTCCACCTCCCAAAGTGCTGAGATTACAGGTGTGAGCCATCGCCGAAACATTTTTAAGTATAATCTGTATTATTAACATTTTCCCCATTACTTTCTTAAATCTATGCAAACAACAGTTTTGAAGATGGTAAGCAAGTAAAGTCACGCTGAGATGGTACCATTTAAGCAATGGGTTAGAGGAGATGAAGGACCAAGCCATTTGGTGAGTGTTCCAAGAGGAGACTGCCAGTGTAAAGTGCTTAAGCAGCACCGTACCTTGGGTGTTTATAGACCAGCAAGGTGGTTGAGCAGAAGGAGTGAAGAGGGAGTAACAGCAGATGATATCTGGGTTTAAGAGGAAGGAAGATAATAAAGAGACTTGTAGATTACCGTAAGGAACCAGAGCCAAATGGAGTCCCATTAGAGTTTTAAGGAGAGGACTGACATGATTTGACTTTTTTTTTTTTCCTGAGGCGTCTCACTCTGTCACCCAGGCTAGAGTGCAGTCGTGAGACTCACATCCACCGCAGCTTCAACTGGCTGGGTTCAGGCGATCCTTACACCTCAGTTTTCCAAGTAGCTGGAACTACAGGCATGAGCCATCATGCCTGGCTAATTTTTCTTGATTTATTGTATAGATGAGGTCTTGCCAAGTTGCACAGGCTGATCTCCAAGCCCTGGACTCAAGCAATCCTCTCACCTTGGCCTCCCAGAGTTGTGAGCCACTGCACCTGGCCAACTTGATTTGTTTTAACAGGATTACTTTGCCGACTTTGTTGTGAAAGTCAAGGCTGAAGTCTTGAAAACAATTTTGGAATGAAGAATGAGTGAACAAACAGATAATTAAAAATGCATATCACTTAGTTGAATATTTGAGAATAGAAATAGCAGTTGGGGAGTCACTGGAAGAAACTATAAAAGCTGGAAACAGAAAGAAGAAAATTGTGACTAGAACCTGGGAGAATAATCAAATGAGGGATTGACAGAGAAAGAGAAGTAGTGAAGAATAAAAAGTGAGTAATTAGAGCTAGTAAATGTTTGCTATTTACTATGTTTTTCACATCCTTGGAGTTTCAGTGGATGATGAAATGATTGTAATTATTTTTTCTAAATAATAAAATGTAAATAAATTTGTTTTTTTAAAAAAGGGAAAAGATGGGAGGGAAACTTGAGTAGAAAGCAGTAGACATAAAGGTGTTAACTTTTTTTCTACATCTTGCTTCACATGGATAAACCAACCAACATTCAATAAAAGCACAATGTCTACTTAAACTATTCTTTCATTTCATTAATATTTATTGGTCATTGACTATATGCTAGACATTGTGTGAAAGGAAATGATCTCTTCATAACAATCCAACACATTATGTTGGAAATCGTAATGATACTGAAACACAATATTATTCACCCATCTGCAAGGGATTCTGGAGGATTCTAAGGAAATTAAGAAGTTAATATATTTGTGTAACTAGTCAAAATTAAAAGGTTAAATAAAATATCACTAGCTTTTTTAATTTCTAATGTACTGAGTACAACAGTCTTTCCAAATATTAACCAAGGAGTTTGTAAAAGAAACAGTACAATGAAATAAAAAATTCAACAGCAGAGATGAAACAAAAAGTTATATAAGAATGATTTTTAGAGTGGAATAAATGGAATTCAGGTTGCATAATATCTCAGTTCTACTTACCTATTATTCATATTTTCTAGGAAGTGTCTCATTTATAGATATACATATAAAACTGGTAATTTTTGATAAGACATTAAGCATGTTTTAGTTTTCCTTGATTTTAAAACTCTAAATTTAGCTTTCTCTGCTTATGAGCTCTCTGGAAATATGCTGGTCCATGTGACCTTTTACTATAATTGACTTATACTCTTAAAAAGTGGCTCAGCCTGTAATCCCGCGCCTTTGGGAGGCTGAGGTGAGTGGATTGCCTGAGCCCATGGCTTCGAGACCCGCCTGGGCAGCAAGACCTCATCTCTACAATAAAAAAAAAAAAATCAG
>NW_007252328.1:367834-380334 GCF_000164805.1 Carlito syrichta
ACAAAAAAAAAAAAAAAAAAAAGTCAGTAGTCCCAGGTTTCAAATTTTCTTTTGTAATACACAGTTAAATCTTTGAACTTGAATATTGAATAAATTCTAGAATGACTTTGAGCTTTGGTTGCTGAGCTTGGTAACCTTGAACCTCCCATAAATTGGGGAAAACCTCCAAAGTAGCCAAAACAAAGCTCTTGACTTTCTAAATATAACATTTGTTTGACTCTTTGACTTAATTGTGAACTCTGTTGTTTTTCTCTTGACTGGTTTGCAGCTATCATTTGAAGTTAACCTTTCTTTACTTCATTGAAAATTGTACTTCAATGGATTAAAGACAAAATTGCATTTTTTCTAATTAAATCTAAGACAATCTCTAAGATGTCTTGAAACAACAAAAACACATGTGTATGTTAATTCTCCTAGATTATAATCAAGGATAATTAATCTTCCCTTTAACTGTTTATCTTCCTTTTCAGTGTGTTTGATAATAAATTCAATACCTTATTTAAAGCTCTAACTTTACTTCTTTAGTTTTATCTCATCAGTCTTAATTTTTATTTTTCAGTCTTTCAGAGCTATTTTTTATTTTATGAATGTGGCATTTAAAAATTAAAGGCTGGGTTTGGTGGCTTCCCAGCACTTTGGGAAACCAAGGCAAGTGGACTATCTAAGTTCGCGGGTTCAAGACCAGCTCAGGCAACTTGGCGAGACCTCGCCTCTACAATAAATAAAAAATTAACAGGATGTGGTAGCGTGCCTGTAATTCCGGCTCCTTGGAAGGCTGAAGTGGAAGGATTGCCGAAGCCCAGCAGGTCGATGCTGGGTTGGCCATGAGTTTGCCACTGCACTCCAGCCTGGGCAACAGAGTGAGACTCCAACTCAAAAAATAAATAAATAAATAAATAAGAAGAAGAAAAAGAAAAATTAAAAAGTTGGCTGGGTACAGTGACTCAAGCCTGTAATCCCAGCACTTTGGGAGGCCAAGGTGACAGGATTGTCTGAGCTCAGGTGTTTGAGAATGGCCCAGGCAGCTTGGCCAGACCTCATCTCTACAATAAATCAAAAACTTATCTGGGAGTGGTAGTGCACACCTGTGGTTCCAGCTACTCGTAAGTCTGAGATAGAAGGATCGCTGGAACCCAGTAGGTGGAGACTGCGGTGGCCGTGAGCATGCCACTGCACTCCAGCATGGGCGACAGAGTAAGATTGCAACTCAAAAATTTTTTTAAAATTAAAATGTTTTATATCCTTTTTATAACAAATCAATCAATATAGAATAATGTGACATAAAAAAATGAAAGCTTCTCTGCACACCCCTAATCCCAAGCCACTTCCTAGAGGTAATCATTATAAAGTTTGATAATAGAATGGTTTTCATGTTTCTATACAGTTTTCTCCACACATAAACATGCATTCACATATATTCTACAATGTGTAATTTTTTTTTTAAAAATAGAGACAGGATCTTGTTGTGTTCTGGGCTCAAGCTATCCTCCTCCCTTGATCTTTCAAAGTGCTGGGATTGCAAGTGTGAGTCAGTGCGTCAGACCTACAACTTGTACTTTTAAGTTATTATATTTTACATGGCACAGATAAACGCTATTATGAAGTGAATGATAAGTTGTTAAGTGAGTGAATGGTAAGTTGTTAAGTGAGTAAATATATGTCTCATAAGATACCTGAATATTTTTAAATTTTGGCTACTGTTTAAATCCTTTTTTATGTTATAGTGATTTAATAAAATATATTTTAAACTTTTAGAAAAATATTTAATACATAAAAATTAGTTCAGACAAACAGTGACAACTAATATTTGTATTATTTCTCATTCTCAGAAAGATTGCTATTGGGTATTTTGTGCTTGCTATTTATAAACTATTCAAGTTGACTCAAGATAAAAATGAAAAAAATAAAACAGTAATAAGAGGGGTACAGGTAAAGATTTCATTGTCATATTAACATTTTTAACATTTCTTGTCTATTTCTAAATATCTTGACATTATATAATTTTGAGAATAGATCCAGTGCATCCTATTGTAGCACTTTCTATAAAAAAAAACTCATGGAAATAATGTGGACTCCTGATACTGTGTTTTTACCAGTTATGAACAAATTGTATCCATTTGGCTGGTACCATATATGCAGTATCTCTTTAAGACTTATTCTATATATCTAAACATTAATTTTGAAACAGTAAGGTTCTGTAAGTGCATGTGAATTCATAATGTACTGGATGCCTTGTAACCAAATATATATTCAGTTCCCAGCATTATTGGTGTTTCCAATTTCAATAACTATAATATTATCACCTTTGGACTTTTATGGCATCTTTCATCCGTGGATCTTAAAGGGCTTTACAAACATTAATTCTCACAACATTCTTGTGAGGTACAGAAATATCATTAACCCCATATTACAGATGAGGAAACAAGCGCAGAAAGGTTAATAATACGCGCATCACTTTCTACTTGTACAGTGCCTTTGATTCAGGGATCTCTAAGTACACTGGAATCTTTATGATGCTGATATAGAAGAACAGAACTAATACAGACTTACAGATTAACTCATAGAAGACTTTTATTAGATTGCATGCAGTTTCTAGAAATTTTCCCCATAGTATAGATTAATTATATAAATGTATTTATAATATATATTTATAAATATAAACATTTTTACATTATATATAAATTATCTGTATTATATTTAAATCACTCTCCATTGTAATTGGGAATCATAAATACAAACTTGCCCTTAATTTTCTCTCTAGTTGGAAGGTATGAGTGGATGATTATGCTACATATGCAACAGATTATACACAATTGTATATTATATCAAAAACAACCATGTCAAAATTAATACAAAATGACACAGATACCAGGTTTGTTGCCAAGTGCTTTTTAGGCATCAGTAGTAAGTCATTTATATTAAAAACAGTAAATAAATCATTTAATTTTTTACCACATATTTTTATAGTTTTTTGTCTTCTTTGTTAATCTTTTCACATCTAAACCAGGTTTAACATCTTCTTTCCTACTTTGAAGAGTTTAGTCCTCAATATTCACATAGTTGCTCTAACATTCATGATGGTGATAAATACAAGAACCTTAGATTTGAGTCATCAGAGTTTTCTCTATCATTGATCTCTCTTCCTGAAAATATTGGAGGTCAGGTTTTTAGAGCATTTTTCCATATCTTTCTTTTCTCGTTCTTTTCACTGTTGGAATTTGCTTAGAAATCATTTAGTATTATTTCTCTTCTTGCTTGCTAACACCCTCTTAGAAAGATCATGTATAGATGTATAGCTTCTGAGTCCTAAAGAACCCAAGCTACTGTGCTGTGCCCTGGGAATACAAGGGTATTCAAGACAGATTGACTTAAAGCAGCTTATAGTCTGGTGGTAGAGATGCGAAAGACGTTGGACAATAAATTATAATCACATTAATTACATGACCATGCAAAATCTCTGTGAAACAAATCTATAAATGGTTAACCCACAGGCTGGAAGCACAATTGTCACTTAAGAGGGAAGAACTGGATTTGTGAATCTACTATAGTGGCAGTTCAAGGAAAAATAATATACCTTGATTACTTGGTTATTGTTGACAGATACTAAAACATAGACCCTTGGAGTAGAAACCAACTGGGTTGGGGACCTGTACTTATTCATATAGGACAGGCTTTTGGTTCTGGGACTTTGGCAAAAGTAGCTTGAAATATCTCAGACGTGCCTAATATAAGCCTGTAAAGAAGCTGGCTAGAATCCTTGCATCAAAATGTAGGTAACATAGAAAGTTGGTAGAAAGAAAAAAAAGTTTTTTGGCTTTTTGCTTTTCTTTTTCTTTCATTATATATGCATATATCTTTCCCTGCCAGAACAGATACTTCTGCTGCTATACACTCTCTTCCTTCATTAGTGCTTTCTGGGAATCTCCTCTGTAAATCTTTATTTCATCTCTTTCTTCTTTAGTCTGATCTAGCAAGAAGGAATTGATGCTAAATGTTCTTGGGTCTTTTTTCTTTTCTTTCTTTTTTTTTTTTAATTGGCTTACCTTCATCCCTAAACAGAAAAAGACTGCTACTACAGAGGGAAAGAAGCTTCTAAAATGTGATTGTGGGCACCAATGAAATTTTTCTCAGGCCAGCACTTACTTTACATCAGTTGTGTACAAGCATACTTGGGGTGATATGTAGATGCACATATTGTGTGAATGGAATATTGCTCACAATATATTTTGTTGAAAGGTGGCAAGAACATCTCCACTTATGTATCTGAGATTTTTACAGATGGGTACAGAGATGTTAGATGTTATGCTTCATCTCAACAAATTAAGTAGAAAGCTGTATTTGTTTTAAGGACAGCTCCTCGGTATTGGCCTGATATCATCAGTAGACTGAGCTGTTTCTAATGTGCTAGAAGTTAAGCCTTGCTCTCCCTTATGGGATTTTATAAACATGTTAAGTAGGCAAAAGAAAAAAAAGTTGATGAATAGGACTAAGGCATACAGCTAGAGAGGGATGGCAATAGAAGCAGACTCAGTTTGCTTTGCTATGTTTGTACAAATGGAACTCAATCCCAAAATAGAAACATCAGGTTTTAAAAGCAGACAGACCTGAATTTAAACCCTACTCTTGCTACTCAAAAATGTATGTCCTAACGCAAGTTACTTAAACTCTGAGCTTCAGTTTCCTCATCTTTAAATTAGGGTTAAAATTATCCACTTTATGTAATCATTCAGAGGCTCAAACTATAAATGCATAAGTTAAATAGCCCCCAAAGAAATTATCACTTAACCATTTCTTATTTATATGAAGCCTATATAGCAAGTATATAGAAATATCACTCCATTCTTCACACAAGGACTTTTAAAATGACTGGAATAAATTCCAATTTATAATTCCTTACCCAACTCACCAGCATAAATTGAATGACTGGGTCCTAAATAATCCTTTCTCATCTATAGTTCTTATCAATATATTGGTACATGAGATGTTTGCAACTGCTGTATATTATTTATTGGCCCATCCTATTGAATCCTAATATTCCGTATTTGAAACATATTATAGTATGTTTTGGTTTTCATCAAATGTAAATTTACTTACTCAAGGTCACACAGCTAGTCAGTGATAAGATACAGAACAGAGTACAGGTCTTACGACTTCTAATCTAGGGCCTTACCTACCAGATCATACAGCTTTAGAATACACTTAGAAGGTTTATCATTCCTTAAACTTGAGAAAAACCTCTCTAATATCATTAGAACATTCCAGGTCTTCCTTGTTTCCATATTCATTTATGTACACTGATCAACTCATTCTTTTCAAATGCCAGGGATGTATTGCTCACTAGAGGAACTTCAGTCCCCAGCAGTCTTTAATGTAAAAGGCAAACCTTTCCACTAATGAGCAGTTTGTCTAGTGTTCTTAACCTTATCAGCAGCTCCTCAAGTGATAAAGGCTTAACTATTATGCGCCGAAAGGTGTTGATAATTCTCAATCTTCATGCAGAAAATGGCTCTTTTGTCACTTCTTAGAGTCTACTGTTAAACTTAGCATACTGCTTACAAATTACCTTTCCTGTTCTGCAAAGCAGTCAGCTGGAAATATTGGTGGACCAGCAGCAGGTGGAGCCTCCTCCTGTCAGGACAAGAATGATACCTGCTGCTTAATAGAAAAAGAACCATCCGCAGTTTAATGATGTAGACCTGTCCCAGGAAATGGACAGGGTTTAAAGACAAGGTAGAGGGAAGAACATTTTTCTCAAAATAGAGAAAATAAGATTGACTATTAAAGACTATACAAATAGAATTGAAGGTTGGAGGTTTTATCAATTTGAACATTAGTGCATAGTGACTAAAATGATTTTATGCCTTTGCTACTGGGATTCCCTAAGCACAGTAGGCCCTATAAAGCCAGCCCACAGCTCACTGGGTCTTTCCTCTGCCAGCTTCTGGAATGAAGAATACAGGACAACATTGTCTCCATGTTGCTGCAAGAGAAACAATAAAAGCTTGATCAGCTGAATGCTTAAATATGGCTGAATGTTTGATGAGATGAAGATGTAATTTTGTCTATGTTCCCTAAGGATCTGGATTAAATATGACTACAGGGCCTAATCAAATAGCTAGTCACTGAACAACAGTCCCAACTGCATTTTTCATTCTAGGCATGCCTTTCTTCCCCCCCTCTCCTCCAAGTACATTACTTATTCACTGGTTTGTCAGCAGTGTGCATTATTAGCGCTTGAGAGATAAAACTTTAAGTGTTGCTCCCAATTAGCACAACAGTGACCACGCACCATGCTCTGTGCTTAATGCCTGCTCTCAGAGAGGAGCTGGTTTTGAAGGTCTGAGGTGGAGGAGAAAAAAAATGAAACAGCTTAAGCATTCAT
The DNA here is from genome assembly GCF_000164805.1 of Carlito syrichta. Taxonomy (NCBI): domain Eukaryota; kingdom Metazoa; phylum Chordata; class Mammalia; order Primates; family Tarsiidae; genus Carlito; species Carlito syrichta. Next base: position 374,217 of record NW_007252328.1, read on the forward strand.
TTTGAGTGGAGAGACAGCTCCTATTAACATTTAACAGCATTTGTGCAACTTGGTGCGGAGGTTATGATGCAAATGAGGAGGAATTAAAAGTGGCCAGGGGTTTGTCATTGATGGATTGCAGTCTGGCGGTGTTCACACTTCTGCCGTGTCCATCAGAAGCGATTACTGTGTAATTAAACCTTATTTCTCTACTCTTCAGTGCATAATTACTTTGTGAATGTAACCATCATCTAAAAAAGCTACCAAAATGCTTTAGCATTTAGTCTAGCAGTCATTTCCCTTGCTTGTGTCAGATATAACCATCAGACAGTGCAAAAGAACTGTCACTTTTAATAAGAGGCAAAAAATTAAATGAAACAGTATGCTTATTACAGGAAAATTAGGCGTTCAAGTGGTAGAGTCCTTTTCTGCTATTTGCATAATTTATTCTTTTTTGTCCCTCACACCAGAAGCTTCAGGCAATTTTCTTCACATTTAAATAGATCGCACATTTAAGGCTACTTAAGGAAAATTATCACTTTGCATATTTTAATTGTTGTAAAGAAAGTGAATAGAAGAGGTCTGCAGCTTGGACTCTTGAGTCGGTCAGATGCTCAACTGTCTGATTCAGGAGCTCCCCACTGCTGCACTAGAGATAACCCTATAGTTCACAGCCATCCACTTGCATTTCATCAGCATGCAAATGCAGCTCCAAGCACTGCAATAAGTGGATCTTTGATATTTACAAACTAGCCACTAATAACTAAAACGTAATTTGTTTGACATAACTTTAGATTCTCTTATCACCATGCTTTTTTTTTTTCCTTTTAAAGAGAAAAACCTAAGTCCCTTACGTTTAGGAAAACTAAGAGACAGTTCACTCAAACCAGATAATATTCTACAGGTTCCAGAAATATGATTTGCTGCAAAATCATGTCGTCCCTTTATTTTAAAAAGCCAGCAATATTTTGAGTTCTTTTGTTTAATTTGGACTCACCTTTAATCAAATGAAACATTCAAAAGAAAAATACAATAAAAACTCTTTCCCCCAGAAGAGTTATAGCAAGTTAGTGGTGTTTCAAATGAATGATTCAGTTACCAAGGGAAGCATACAACGTTTCAGTATGCCTGTGTTGTAATTCAAAAAGATGAGAGCAACAGCACAGGGCATTGCAGAGCAAATGCTGTAAATAGGCTAATGCCTGTACAAACTGTTAATTATGAAACTGGTGAAAAGTTAAAAGGAGATTTCAATGAAAACTTTGATCAAAACATACTTGGCTTATTTATTGTACTTAAGTGGGTTAAAGAATCTCAGTGGTATAATTTGCTTAGTTTTCATTACCAATTAAAAAAAAATTCCAAAGAGACAGAAAACGGAGGTCTTCATTTTGACAAGACAGCAGTGCTTTAAAGTATATTAAGATGTGGATCTGATTAACTCAGCAACACTTTTGTTTAATTACAAACAATTATATGTTCCCTTTGGCTACTGGTCATTTTCATTTACAATGCCATTGTCCTCCTTAAGTGCAAACTCTAAACACTAATGAATGTCTGAGGGACTACAGTTAGCACACATTTGTAGACACTAAGCAAACATTTGTCTTTAAAAGTAAGTGAAGTAGGACTTAGTTTACAGAAAGTACCAGTGTAGGGCAAAGCAATATAAAACAGCACATTATAAAGACTGATAAAGGTGAATATAAGATATGAATTGTAATTTAGAAAGGAATCTGCTGTCATTTTGACCTGATGTGACTTTCAGTATAATCTTTATTCTTTGAACTTTGAAATGTCGTACAGCATTATTTAAAAGGACAATAAAAGGGTTTTATTACCTTCAGAACAGTGTATATTTTTGCTTATTGTGTTTACTTAAAATACTTCATGGGAAAAATTACATACATTCTGAAAAAGGAAGAAAATTTTGAGAAGATTGTTACAATTTCCCAGGAGGAATGTACAGCTGAAGTCATATCTGATTCTAGCATACTGAATAGAAAAGAAACAAGTTATTTCTGGCAGCATTCTTTGTATCACTGAGTACTTGGTTAATTAACTTAAAATCTCCCATTTTGATTTTTTGCTTTTCTTCTTTTCTGTTGGTGAGCTTTAACTGTGCTGCTTTAATGTACATGTAAAAGGGAAATTGCAATATTTTTTGATTCTGTTGACCCTTCATGCTCCTCTCAACACCTACCACTGTCAATATGACAACAGCCAAAACCAGGTGACCTCCAAGTTAACTGAATATATCTGAGAATCCATGTGGTGATGCAGATTTCTGAACATAATATTGTCTGTTTACCTTTAATATAGAGTTGCTTTTGTGATGGGAAATTGAAGAATATCTCTATTTCAGATGACATTTCTCAGTAAGTTTCCTGAGAGCTGAAATAAAGTGTCTTTTTACAATGCAATTTAGGCTGGGTTCAGTAGCACAGACTAATCCCAGCACTTTGGGAGGCCAAGGTGAGTGGATTGCCTGAGCCCGCGGGTTTGAGACCCGCCTGGGCAACTTGACGAGACCTCATCTCTACAATAAATCAAAAAATTAGCCGGGTGTGGTAGTGCGTGCCTATAGTTCCAGCTACTTGGAAGGCTGTGGTGGAAGGATCGCCAGAGCCCAGCAAGTCGAGGCTGCGGTGGCCGGGGGCAGCCATTGCATTCCAGTCTGGGTGACAGTGAGACTCCAACTCAGAAAACAAAACACAACAAAACAAAACAAAATACAATGCAATTTATACCTTTAACAGTACTTTACAATGGAGGGCATGAGGATACTTGAAGATGAGGGGGACATTTGAAAAGTTTATTTCTTCTGAGCAGTTATAAACAGCTTATTATCTTCATAATATTTTTATAAGGTTGCTATCTTCTAGGAAATGGAGATAATAATAATGCACTAACTCATTAAGAATTTTGCAGGGATAATTCCAGTAAAGCTGGCACTGTATACTGCATGGATAAAAGAAAAAGAAAAGGAAATCAAACAATATGAAAATTTGACTAAGAATATCACTCTGATAGGTAAAAACTGAAGTCTAAAAAGTTCTGGCAGCCCATATAGTATATCATGTCACTTTCAATTTTAAGGAACAACTATCACAGCTTCTAAACAGTACCTAACAGTAGACTCCATGTTTAGTTGCTATAACACATATATTGGAACTTTAGGCAATAAAGGTGAAGAGCATGGCCTTTTGTGTCAGTAAAAATGAGTATAGTAGATTCATCTTTTAATATACTATATATCTGTGATAATGTAGAGCTCACATTTTACCTTAATATTTTTTCCTAATAAGAGTAGTTTAGCCGGGGGCGGTGGCTCATGCTTGTAATTCCAGCACTTTGGGAGGTGGAGGCAAATGGATTACCTGAGCCTAGGGATTCGAGACCAGCCCGGGCAAGTTGGTGAGACTTTGTCTCTACAATAAGTCAAAAAATTAGCCGGGTGTGGTGGTGAACACTTGTGGTTCCAGCTACTTGGAAGACTGAGGCAGAAGGATTACCTGAGCTCAGCAGGTCGAGGCTGCTGTGGCCGTGAGTGTGCCATGGCACTTCAGCCTGGGTGACAGTGAGGCTCCAACTCAAAAAAAAAAAAGAGTACTTTGAGTTGTGAAAGAAAGTCATGTAAACTCAAATTCATTATTTCTTTTTTTTGCAATCTTAGCATCATCATGAGACATTCTAGTACTAACAATATTGCTAGTTTTTACTTGTTAATTTTTATTTGATCTTTTGCCTTAAAAATAATTAGATTTTCATTTATTGAGACTGCATGTCCATAAACAATGAAACTTAGCCTTAAAATTTTGAATCCTCAGCTGAAAACATTTGTTTATTGGATATACCAGTTCAAAGACCTAAAATCTTGTTCAATTGTCTCTGCCATCTAACCAAACTGCTTAATATTCTGTAGGTAAGAGAGAATAGCTTGGAAGCTCCCCATCACAACTGCACTTACAAAGCATTTGAAAAGAGTTATTTAATTATAGCTAATGCCCTTCTTTCACCTACTTCCCTCCAATGTGGTTCAATGTCACAATAAGCAGTCTCTTTGTATTGTTACTCTAAACATATTAAACATTTACATGAGTTTGATTTTAGGGAAAATAAAAATATTGGACCAAATACATAATAAATATATATCATATGTAATAAAAACAAAACATCCTTTACTCAATTACAAAGTTCACATATTTTCTTTATAACCTTCCTCATTCTGCCTCCCCCTACCTCTTTCAACATTCTTTGAAGTCTAAAAACCCAACAGAACACCAGGATGAGTAAGTCAAATATAAAATGTCAGCAATGTGATGAATCTACCACTCAGAATTGGTATTAATGATATATATATTGGGCCAACTGGAATTTTATAAGGCATAGGGTCAACTCACTCGATATTTTCAAAACTATTCCTACCTAGTTGTATGAGTTCTATCCTTCAGAGGCCCTCACCTAATCATCCAATCCTATTTATCAGAAGAGGAATTATGTTTCCTAAAAAATATAAGAAATGGTAGATTCAAATCCTCTGATTTTACAAATCAGATAGAGAGTGGATAATTGAAACTGTCAGATAAAATGCATTAAATTGAACTGAGAGAATATCTGGTTATCTAATAAGACTTGTATACAGATGAAGTCTTAAACCATTCTACTGGCATTATTAGGCATTATTTGGCTACCAGGTGATATGATTATACAATAAGGTATTGATATAATGTGAATGTAAATATTATAATGTGAATGTAAATATTATCGTTATGGTACTTCATTCGTTGTATATTTTCATAATGTTTTTACTTGCAAATTTTTGCTACAAGTGGACTAAAATTGAAGGAAGGATGAGGGAACAAAAGAGGTTCTACACTGTGTACATATGTTTTTTAGCAAATCATTGACTTCTATTCATTTTTATGACTTACCAATGTTTGTTTCAAATAAAGTTGTACAACATTCGGTGGCAAACTCCCTTGGAAATCCAAATTTTTCTTAACCTAATTTTTTAGGGCTAAGAAAGTATTCCTACCAATGATTTAAATGTAATTAAAATTATGTTTACAGTAGTGCTTCTCTTCACTCTCAATTATTAGGTGATAGCTAAGTCACTTTTGGCTCACTGAGAGAAGGATGACTCAGCCCCAGATATTTTCTTGAATTTCCCACAGAATTAAAGATTTGTTGGAACAAAAACTTTTCTACTGCTAGGCCAGTGGCCCTCAAACCAGCATCTTTGGCTTCATCTGTGAATTTGAGAGAAATGTAAATATATGAATTCTATTCTATCTATTGAATCAAAATCTCTGGTAGTGAGGTATTGGGAAATTTGTTTTTACTAGTTTTCCAATTAACTTTTATATATGTTAAAGTTTGAGAACCACTATCTAGGCCAAGGAGCTATAGAGGAACAGACATAACATAGGACAACAAGTCTTCTGGGGCTGGAACAATGAACATTGTAGCTATCTTCTACTATTGTCAGTCAGTGACAAAGAGCCATTTGTTCCATATCTTACAGTTTTTGGAGAGTACTGTAGCTTCTCAGTCATAGTTTAAAAGAATATAAAGTGTGGTATGCACATGTGAGTGAGGACAAGAATTATAATAAGTAGATATGGAAAGAGACTAAAAATATTCTGGTAAATGTGTTAGTATAAACTGAGAATTTAATTCTTGGATAATTTCCAATTATTACAATTTAATAGCATTAACTTGAAAATAATATGGTCTAATGATCAGTTAAAATCTTGGCTATAAAGCCATATTAATAGGGTGAGGCAGAAATGATGAGAATTTTATGCTACTTGTTTTTGAGAGTATTTCATAAAATAGCAAGGATTATGATTAAGATATGTACCATTTTTCAATATGTTCAAATTATATGAAATATTTAGTTTTCTTTGTGCAGAGGCTAATAACAGTTATTGTGTAATATGAGGAAGCATTTACTCTGTTCATGTATTAAACAAGGTAAAGCAGACAATTTAGAATACAGAGAACAAAAATAGAAACCATACTACCTTTTAATATCCTTACAGTAGACTTAGCAAATTGTAAGACCATGCTGTTTAATCCCAAATTGTTCCTTTGCTACTGCCTACTTCAGAAGTTATTCTGAAATGAAGATTTT